>NC_141387.1:11458408-11558408 GCF_017979445.1 Akebia trifoliata
CCACGATACTTTCGTAGTATTGTTAGAAGTTTACCCTCTTGTTCAGAATATAGATCAGATCCTTTGATTATAGGCAAGGTGTTTGAATTGCTAAGGTAACAATATCTAAATGTGTCTGGTAGTGGTTTGAGCTCTAACTTGGGTGGCTTAATAATTGATGGGACGGGTATGCTAGTGGAAACATGGAGAGGTTCAACCTTAGGTTTTCACTAATTGAAATCTAGAAGAGGTAAGATTCTAGGAGTTCATTTACCTCTTCAATAGACTTATCAATGTCGAAACCCATGCAAAAATGAGTAAAACAATTTTCTAAGGAATTGGAAGGAAATGAATATTCAAAGGACTAGGTTATGAGTGTGTCGATCATGTTAACATCATCAACATCATTTAGGTCATGAGTATGCAAATTATTGTGAAAAAGTTCAAATTGACCTCCATATTTTTGAAGGCTAATATGATGGTCTAGATTAACAACGGGGACATGATGGTCTAGATCAACAATAGGTTCTGTGTTTAAAACAACGAAATCAACTAGGAAATAGAACTCATCGACCTTGTGATTTTCACTGATTGGTTTGCTAGACTAAGGGTAATGTTTGTGGGTTTCACTTCCCTCAAATCTAGTTGCTTGTAAATTGGGTATGGTAAGATATTCACTCTTTCCCCTAGATTTACAGACATTTCCCACCACAATGTCACCATTGGTGATTGGTATTGTGGGGTAGCCCAGGTCTTTATATTTGGGTTTGATAGTTTATTAAATGAGACCTGAAGCTTGTGTTGCCATAGCAACTTGTCGAGGGACAGACATCTTCTTCTTGATGGTGGTCAGATCCTTTAAAAGCTTAGTGTAGGATTTTATTTGCTTTATTGCATCTAGCATGGGAATATTGATTTGGACATTCTTAAAACCTCTAAGATTTCCCCAAATTGTTTACCATTCCTATTATTCTGAAGGCGTTATGGGAATGGTGCCTTGGGTACATATATAAGCATTGATGGCACACATAGTGGTTCCTTACCTTTCTTTTGATTTCCTAATTCAAGGGGCTTGGGCCCCTGTAGATCAGTGGGATCATTAACTTATTCATTGTTTTCTTTGTTTTCTTTAAGAAGATAAATATGATTATCTACTTGTTTTCCAGACCTTAAGTTGTGAATGGCCTGGACAGCCTCGTGGCCGATGCCAGAATTACTAGCTACCTTATACAAGTCCTAAGGTACTATTTACTTATTTTCATTGCCTCTCGAGTTGAGTACCATTTGGCTAAAACAAAATGATCCCTCTTTATTTTTCTCCCCCTATAGTCTAGCCAATTAACTACCTCATTTGAACTTCAAGCTTGGCAATGACCTGATTATGATGCTGCTAATCTTGTATCATCTTTATCTATTGGTCTTGCATCATCTTCATCATGTTACCCATCATTGCTTCCATTGACAATGAGTGTTGGGGGGCAGAATAATTAGGCATACTATTTGGGCGGAGAAATTTACACTAATTGGACTATTGAAACTGATGTTAAGGAATTGGGACCTGGTGACTTTAGGAGAACGTCTTATAAAATCCATGAGTCCCACCTTGAGATTTAAGATCATTCTATCGATAGAAGAAGTTGGGAATAATACCAAATATCAAGGTGGTACATCTAACTATAAGTGTCTAACGTGGGTTTTTGAAAGGTATTGTATGAATTTATGGCATTGGCCTGCTCGGCCTTAATTAGGAAAAAGCTTGGACAATACTCGATTATGTGTTCAGTACTTTTACATAGAAGGCACATGGTTTGGTGTTTACTCCCTACGTTTATAGTGGGGTTGGGCTCTTGGAACTGAAATTTGGGGGGAGATGGCACAGATTCAACTGACGAGACTAGCTATGACATTTTTCAATTCAGGGTCAAACTTAACCTCATAAATACTCGTTTTTGAGTTCCAAAGTCTTCTCTATCATATTCTCCACCTTTACTACTTCAGTTTTGAGCACTCTCAGCTAACTCGACTAAAAGGCCATAAGCCCGATTAGGAGTTTGGTATAGGAATTTTCCTATGTGCATGGACTCGATTAAGATTTTCATTGTTGCCGGCAAACCCTTGTAAAAGGAGTACACCAACTGCATTTCTTCAAGCCCGTGGTTTGGGCACTTAATGTATAAATCTTAGAATCTCAAAAAGATAAATGTTTTCCAAAAGACAACAAATCACAAACCCTTCCAAAAATCAGATTATGTCACAGGAGTATAGAGAGAATCATGGACCTTTTGTGTCTTATGCAATAACTATGATCATTCAGTTGAGTGCTGTCCAAATTTGCCCATGCCCAAAGCTGAACAAACCAAAACTTTCCAAGAGTATAGTTCTTATTGGACACTAACACCCAATTCGTTCAATCAGGCATATCGTTTAGTAATTGGTTCCTTCCAAATGTCTCATAGAAGCAGAATGAATTTATTCAGGAATCCATATGAACTTTCTTGGGCAAGACACTCTGTTGAATCCATGATTACTAAGTTATTAAAGAAATATACCATATTCCCCGTATTTTCAACAATCTTCCACATTAGAGTCCATGATTACTAAGTTATTAAAGAAACAACAACAACTCATTTAGTAACAACAAGAGACCAATCATTCTCAATCTCAGATAAATCAGGAGACTACTCAAACCTTAGTCATCATAGAAATTAGAGTTGGTCACCTAATTATATCCTTAGAAGAAGGGGAGTTCAATCAACTTCAATTCTAGAAAGTCAAGCCTTACTTCAAAATATCTTTAGTGACCAACTCCACTCTCATTAGCAAGTTTATGATTGATGACCCACTATCAATGGAAAATTCCCCACCAATTCTTCATGATGCCCCAATGAAAATTTTCACATCCAAGGAAAATGTTCTTCAAAAGGAAACAAGGAACAATTTTGAACTTCTAGTTACATCGAATCCTCAAACTTGATCTCAGTTGAGTGGGAAACCTCTTTGGAAATTGATAAGGGAAATGAAATTTCGTGTCTCATCCATCCAATAATTTTACAACATTTTACGGACTCTAATTTTCCTATAATCTCCATTGTAATAGGGAATACTTATGGGGGCATGTTGTTTTCCTCTCATAAATGATGATTATGAATTTAGAATTTAAATATATCTTAACTTGGTAAGCAAGCGAAGGGTCAAACCAGAGGAAAATGGTGTTTAATCAAGGCGAAAGGAAAATGGATCAAAACCAAACTTTAAAGTAGTTTCAGATTATTGTAAGTCAAAAAAACAGAATTGAAAGTTGTTGAAACTTAAACTAAAATAATAGAAATAAATCCATTAGAAAGAAGGATCCACCTAGAGCCATCTATCTAGCCTAATCTCGTTGTATCCTCTTCTATAACTCAATCCCAAGAGCTTGATGTTGCTCCTTTGATCGGAATATTTAGCAAGTAAAATTAAGTTGAGAATCAAAACTAAGGCTCTTTCACTCACTAATGTGTGAAGCCCTTGCTATTCAATATCTTAAACAAGCATGATTCATCTTGGTCTTATCTAAGTATGAACAATCCAACTCTAGTATAAAGGGTGTAAGGGTTTAACTATGGTTTTGATCCATTGGAGTTGGACAAGGCCTTGAAGTGAACCCATAACCATTAAAATAAAGCATAAAGGGTAAAGAACTAAGTTACAATATAAATAAACTTGCCTACACTTCTCTACTCACTAATGGAGGGAAACTAGCCTAAGTTCATAACAAGAACAAAAGATAGATAGAGAAAATGAACAATTATATTCATTAAGTAAAAGAATATTACACTCTTTCCTTTCGCTATTTATAAAGCTAAAAACTTAAAAGTAGAAAATACAAGAGAACTTGCTCTAGGCAAAAGATTAAAAAACAGGGACCCAAGAGACACTTTCCATAAAAGGCAAGGGTCTTATTTATAGCCAAATTTAGAATTCTAGAAGGATCCTTTTCGAGTCACCCTTGCATTTTGATGGCCTCATGCATGCGTAAATGATCAACACAAATTTATGGTAATCACTTTTGCTTTTATCGCACTATGTGTTGGGATGTCACCCCGTGGTAAAGCTAACTTAGAAATGGCTAGGTCTTGCCTGAGTTTATTCTATTGGTCTATTATTAGCAAAGTAAAGTATTTTGATGTACTGATTTTCAATTTGGTACTTCTGATCTTTAACATACACAATTGAACACACGCATAATCAATTGTTGACAAATGTATTACTTTATGTAATAATGCATATTTAAGATGATAAATCATACAAAGGGATAATACGATGCAAGAATTTTGTCAAGATTTCCAAACCCCTATGCAACTTACTATCTAAAGATGCCAATTTTGAATTCTCCACAACCTGTGTAAACGTGTTTGATAAACTAAAAATTGAGTTGACTTCAACACCTATCATCCAGTCACCCAACTGGGATCTTTCCTTTGAGGTGATGTGTGATTCTTCAGACTATGCAATAGGTGCAATTATGGGACAGTGAGTTAACAAACTCCCCCATGTCGTTCAGTAGACAAGCAAAATGCTCATCGATGCCCAACAGAACTACTCTACCACTAAGAAAGAACTACTAGCTGAGGTTTTTCTTTGGATAAATTCTACTCCTACTTGATAGTATCAAAAGTAGTAATCTGCACTAACCATGCAGCGTTTAAATACCTTCTCTCCAAGAAGGATGCAAAAGTAAGGTTAATCCGATGAATCATCTTATTTCAAAAATTTGATCTCGAAATTTAAGATAAGAAGGCATGTGAGAATGTGGTTGCCAACCACTTATCTAGACTAGTAGTTTAAAAAAGTTCTGAATCCCTCCCCATCTCCGATAATTTTTTAGATTAACAACTTATGCCAAACTCTCATCTGGATACACCATGGTATGCTGACATTGTCAACTACCTGGTGATAGGGCAAACAATCCGTACTTATTTAAGTACTACCCAAATCAAATAATTCACCGATGCATTTTTGACAATGATCAGAAAAGTATTCTCGAGTTCTGCCACAACCACGCTTGTGGTGGTCACTTCGGAGGCAAGAAAACAATAGCAAAAATACTACAATGCGATTTTTACTGGCCAACATTTTTTAAGACACTCACCTCTTCACTAAATCATGTGATTGATGCCAACATTTAAGTAAGATAATTGAAGGAACAAAATGCCCCAACAACCAATTTTGATCATCAAAATCTTTGATGTTTGGGGCATTGACTTCATGGGATCCTTCCCCATTCACGCGAATTCCGATACATCTTAGTCGCGGTCGACTACGTGTCTAAATGGGTCGAGGCAATAGAATGTTGTACCAACTACCACAAAGTCGTTATGAACTTCCTTAAGAACACCGTATTTACCCGTTTTGGTATTCCTAGGACTATTATTAGTAACGGAGGTAAGCATTTTTGCAATTGAGTCTTTAAAAGCCTCATGCATAAATACACCATTACTTATAAGGTCGCCACCCCTTATCATCCACAAATGAGTAGGTAAGTCGAAATATTCAATCAAAAAGTTAAAACCATTCTTGAAAAAATAGTAAACCCTTCTCAAAAGGATTGGTCTTTGTAGTTAATTGACATCTTGTGGGCTTACAAAACTACGATCGGTATGTACTATCCCCTCGTCTTTGGGAAAGCCTATCACCTCCCGGCCGAATTCAAGCTCCAAGCCTATTAGGTTGTAAAAAAATTTAAACATTGATCTTATCAAAGCAGGGGAACATAGAAAACTTCAACTCTCCGAGTTAAAAGAATTGTATAATGACGCATATGATAGTGCTAAACTATACAAGGATCATACAAAAGCTTAGCATGACAAACACATTCAACAAAAATCCTTCTATTTATGTCAAAAGGTGTTACTCTATAGTTCTCGGCTCCATCTCTTTCTCAACAAATTAAAATCTCGATAGACAAGACCCTTTGTGCTCCATAACATTCATCCACATGGCAACATTGAGATTCTCAATCTCACGAATGGTAGTATCTTTCAAGTCAACTATCAAAAGCTCAAACCTTTTCTCCATCTCCCATTACAAGAAAAAGATTCATTTTTTACAAATTCTATGTACCAGGATTAGTTCCATGTAGTTGTCTGGCTGAAGACAATAAACTTAGTGTTTGTCAGGAGGTAGCCCTTGATTAAAAGGCTTGCAAAATGTTTTTGTAGTCACGTAGGACCAATTTTCTTATTCTTTTCTCAATTTGAACTCACCATTGAGGGTTAATAAGGGTATAATTTTTGAAAATTTTCATTAATAAATTTTCCTGAAAAATTAATTTTCCATCTTGGAATTTTCTTATAAAATTAATTTTTCAAGGCAAAAAATTTATTTTCGTAGAAAATTGAGCACCTTCTTTTAAAATATCCTTACCAAATCCTTATCTCATTTCTTCTTCCCTTTCAAGCCTCCACCTCCATTTTCATCAATTCCCAATGATTTAACCTATGCAAAAGCAAATCTGATCGGTTCATCTTACTTCTCACCTCGCTACGACCCATTTCTAATCTCCACATCACCATCAGCTACAGTCCTACCATGCCGCCCTACCCATTCACGATGCCACGATGAAAGTAGAGCCCATGGACTCCATTTTTTGACAGAAGCTTCTCCTCAACATCCTTCATCGATCTATGTCCCCAAAAATACATTCCATATTTTTCGAAGAAGTGTACTACGATACATTTGACACCCCCCAAGGATCGTAGTTTCACGAGGAATTACTTGCACGTGGGTGGAGTCGTTTATTGTATGAAGGGGATGAAAAATTTAGCAATGAATTAATCTAGGGATTTTATGGTGCATATGTCTTCATCAATTCTTCCACTACCTCATTTACAATCACTTTTTGTGGCATTTTGTTTATGATCGATGCATTTGATATGACGACGATCTTGGGAATCAAACTAGTGGAGATTGGCGTATGTGTGCTTGATTTTGGGTTCAATTACTACATCACACGCCTCGGCCTCTCCAAGAAAGACATTTACATCAAGGATGGCGGGTTGATGTCCAAGTGCCTCTACGAAAATTAATACCTTTGTTGGCATTGGATTGCAACCAATGTGTTCGGGACTCAACACTTAATGGAGATGTACACCAAGCATCTCTACATCCTGTCCGCCATTCAAACAAGTGATCCGACATTTTCTCTAGTCTAGTTTCTTATGGAGACATTGGTCGATGTGATGACCCATCAGAGCCAATCTTTTGTGTTGCCTTATCTCGTCTGTTGCATTCTCCAACAACGGATGGGTGTCCTGATGGCTGATTTGATCACACAAGGTGGTCTAGAGTGACTTCCACCCTTTAAAGGGAAAAGGGCCTTAAAAAATTATGTGCAAGGCATTTGGGCCTTGGGCATTAACGAGGAGGAGCATGGCAGCCCTCATGGCTATGGGCCCTCAAGAGAAAATTTTGACCTGAGGAGGTCCGAACTCCGAGTCCAAACTTCAAGGGCATTTCATGGCTCGATCAGATACCCAAAAAAGGGTACCATACTACCTTTGGGAAAGTCTTCAAGGGACACAAGAAGGTCAACTAATGCTACAAAGACCTGCAAACTGGTCAACATTTATTGATTGAGTAGCAGAGAAAAATAATGGCCTATATCAAGGAATAGAAAGCACGTGCTAATGTACAAGTAGCCGAGAGTTTAGATTATAAGTAGGATGCCCTTTCTTAGGATGTTTTTAAATTCTAGTTAGGATGTTTTCCTTTTCGTAGGTAATATTTCTTTTTCTGCAATATCCTGTTAAATACATGTATGGTCAATCTTTGCAGATCAGTATAACATCAATGCTATTAATGCCAAAATCGATTTAGGTATGATCTATCATCTTCTCTCTTTCTTTATTCTTCATATTAAGGAAAATATTTCGTTTAGGTTTGAGGTAGGGTTAGTTCACAATTGCATTTCATTTCTAATTTATTTTCTTTTTATCGCTAGTTTATTTTTTTAGAAAAAATTTAAAAAAAATCAAAAATATCTAACACTTGCAAAATATTTTCTCCAAACTCCTTGTATGTAGAGTTTACATATGAATTTCAAATCTCAGACTCATGTCCAAAAAAATTTGAGCATGCGTTCTTTTTATTCCTTATCAAGAAAATCAAAAGAATACTTTGAAAATTTACGACACTTCTGATTAAGTTAAAATAAGATTTTAGGAAACAAGAGTCGACCCTCTTCTCTGTCTAGAGTATTAGGGGAAATCAAATATAGTGAACTATGACTTCCTTGTCCTTTAGTTGACTGGTTAGAAGAAAAATAGAACTGGGGTTAGTATGACTTGGACAGTGATTGTAGAATAAGACTAGATACCTTGAAAGGCCTATCATTTTTAAAAAGAATATAAGAAAAATGGTGATGTGTGAAAAAGATGAAAAATAAAAAGTAAAAAAATGTGAAAATATCAAATCAAAGAAAAAATACTTGAATTGATAAAGTACAAAAAATGAAAAGAATACAATGAAACCAAATAAAATAGTTTCAAGTAGGGTCAAAGTCATCCATGGTAAAAACGTGAGTAAGTTGGAACATCACAGATAAAGGCCCTCAGAGGTATTAAAGTGAATATCCACACATTTCACAATCCAAGACAAGATGTTTAGTTTTGAGTTAGAACTTAGTAGAACCGTTCATTCTTAACAATTAAAAATAAAGTCTTGTTCCTACTAAAGATGTTTTCAAAGAAAAACTAGAAATAATTGCATGAGCACTCAAGTTACTCTTGAAATTTTTAAATTAAAAATAGGAAACTAGAACTTTGCTCAAACGTAAAAGACCTATTATTGATTTGTGAAATGTCATTATATTTTCCTTACATACGTTGAGTTTGATTTGGATATTTTTGTAGAGTATTGGAATTTTGTGGGTATATTCACTGCAACCCCTCACAAGTCAAACTCGTCCACTAAGGGTTACTTAGGGGACTTGTTGCATTAGCTTATTGCAGTTGTGTAACCTACGAAAGTAGTTTATAATTTGATTTTTACTTAAAATTTTGCTCTGGACTAGCAAAATCTAGGTTTGAGATGTGATTAGGATCTAGAAAATGGTTCCTAGAGCCCTTCTCTCATAAACTTTACGAGAAAATTGCACACTAAATCTCTTTATTAAACCTAATACATTGTTAATCCTTATGTATCATTGATTTTCATTAAATAATGTTTATTGGAATCAATTACTGTGATTTTTGTGGAATAGGAAAAGATTGTAAAACTTCGAAAACAATTCAGAAAATTAGATGAAGTCACAGTGATCAAAGACACGGGAGAAGTCAACTAATCAAGACCCAAGTCCATTGGGTTCACATTGATTGTGACGCCCAGGTTGACTAGATGAGCACAGTCAAGTCAATGAATCAAGCTTCAATGTTTGTGCAAAGGATTGGAGGCTGCAACTCATTTATAATGAATTAGGGTTTTTAAATTATTATAATTTAGAAAAGTTTCATTACCCTAGAAACCCTAATCTAGTCTCTATAAATAAGATACCAGACTAGAGTTGAAAATATCTTAGAATTTTTAGTAGATTTATTTTAGTGTTTTTCTTTTAATCTTTCTTTAAAGAAGAAGTTGTAATCGAAGAAACTTTGTCGATTTCAAAGTCAAGAAGTAATAAACAGTATTCCCTTTTCTCTCATCTCTACTCTCTCACTTTTATGTTTTCTTTCTTTTATTTTTTCCTTTATTGTTCTTGCAATGATAATCAGTTACACTCCCCGTTAGATCGGTCGAAAAAACATGAACAAGATTCTGTTAACTATTTTTTACTATTCTCATGATTATGCTCTATTGTTTATTGTGAAATTTTTTAAGTAAAAATTATTGGTTAGAATGTTGATTGTTCTAACTGTTTTGATGGTTTATATTTTGATCAGTTCAAGTTAAACCATGCTTTACAAAGAACCTTCAATATTTTTCTTATAATTTTGACTTAATCATTATCACATATTTTTTAATTCATTTGTAATATAACTAATTGATATTCCAATCCACAAACATTAGCTTTGTTTAGTAGATTGAGATAAATGGAGGACATCTAAAAATTGTTAACAGTACTTGTAATGGTGGATCAGACCGATCTACACTTCTTCATAGTGTTTTAAATACTTTCTTTTAGTATTTTGTTTTAAGATAATCTATTCTTGAAAACTATTTTTAATCGATTACGTAAACTTGAGTTGGATTTGAAGTAAAAAGATTCTAAATTAACGTTGTCTCTATGGATCGATCCTTGTTTGCCAAGTTAACTTTGTTATTTGTTTTAACTGATAATCTACATCAAACGTTACTCACTAAAGACGCCACCTTTGAACTCTCAACATCATATTTAAATGCATTTGACAAGCTCAAAACTGAGTTGACTCTAACACCTATCATCCAGCCAGTCAACTGTGATCTTCCCTCTGAGGTGATGTGCGGTGCATTGGACTTTGTAATAAGAGTTGTTCTTGGGCAGTGAGTTGACCAACTCCCCCATGTCATTTAGTATGCAACTAAGACGCTAAATGATACCAAACTCTACTACTCCACCACTCAAAAAGAACTACTAGCAGTAGTTTTTGCTCTGGATAAATTCCACTCCTATTTGATAGGATCCAAAGTAGTAATCTTCTCTAACTATGCAGTATTGAAATACCTTCTTACCAAAAAGGATGCAAAAACAAGGTTAATCCATTAAATCCTCCTGCTTCAAGAATTTGATCTCTAAATTTGAGATAGAAAAGATGCGAGAATATAGTTGTAAACCAACTATCCAGATTAGTAGTTAAAACAAGTTCTGACTTCCTTCCCATCTCCAAGAATTTTCTAGATGAACACATCATGACAATCTCTAATCTGGACACACCATGGTATGTTGACATCGTCATCTACCTGGTGACAAGGCAAATACCTACTTCATAGAATAAAAAAGAAAGGATGAGATTTTTTGCCCAAATTAAATGGCTTTTCTAGGATGACCCATACTTATTTAATTACTACCTAGATCAAATAATTCGTCGGTGTATTTCAAACAACGATCAGAAAAGTATTCTCGAATTTTGCCATAACTATGTTTGTGGTGATCACTTTGGAGGTAAGGAAACAACAAGAAAAGTCCTACAATGTGGTTTCTACTGGCCAACGCTTTTCATGACGCCCATCTTTTTACTAAATCTTGTTAACAATGCCAACGTTTAGGTAAGATTAGCCAAATAAGCAAAATACCGCAACAACCAATTTTGATTATCGAAATCTTCAATGCTTAGGGCATTGACTTTATGAAACCCTTCCCATTTCACACTGATACCAATATATCCGAGTCATAGTCAACTATGTGTCTAAATTGGTTGAGGCAACAACATGTCGAACCAACGAATATAAGGTCATTATTCAGTTCCTTAAGAATATCATGTTTGCCTATTTTGATATTCCTCATGCCATCATTAGTGACGAATGTAAGCATTTTTGCAATCGAGTCTTTGAAAGCCTAATGCGTAAATGTGCCATTACTCACAAGATCGCTACCCCGTATCACCCACAAACGAGGAAGGAAGTTGAAATATCTAATTGTCAAGTTCAAATCTTGAAAAAATAGTCAACCCTTCTCGAAAATATTGGTCTTTACGTTTAATTGATGCCTTATGGGCCTACAAAATGACTTTCAAAACTCAAATCGATATCTCCCTCTATCGTCTCATCTTCAGGGAAGCTTATCACCTTCTGGCCAAACTCAAACACCGAGCCTATTGGGTTGTTAAACATCTAAACTTTGATTTTACCAAGGCTAGGGAGCACAAAAAACTTCAACTCTACGAGTTAGAAGAATTATGTAACGATACATATGATAGTGCTAAATTCTAAAAGGATCATACGAAAGCCTTACTTGACAAACATATTCAAAGGAAATCCTTCCATTCAAGAAAAAAGGTGTTACTTTACAATTATCAACTCCATCTCTTCCCTAGGAAATTAAAATCTCGATAGACAGGACCCTTTGTGGTCCATAACATTTACCCACATGGCAACATTGAGATTCTTAATCCTGTTGATGGTAGTATTTTTCAATTTAACGGTCAAAGGCTCAAGCCTCCCAACATCCCAAGAAAAATATTCATTTATGAGTGATTTTGTGTACTAGGATTAGCCTCACATTATTGTCTGGTTGAAGACAATAAATTTAACGCTTTTTGAAAGACAACGCTTGATGTAGAAGGCTTGCAAATTGTATTTGCTGCCATGTATGACCAAATTTTCATCTCCTTCCCTCAATTTGAAATCACCAAAAAGGGTTAAAAATAGTAAATTTTTTGCAAAATTTAATAAGTAAATTTCCTTAGAAAATTTATTTTCCATTTTGAAATTTTCTTGGAAAATTTATTTTCAAAGGATTTTTCAAGTCTAAAAATTTATTTTCTTGGAAAATAGAGCACCCCTTTTAAAAGAACCCTAAACCTAACCACTTTCTTATTCTTTTATTTTCTTCAAGCCTCCACCTCCATTTTCATTCCATTCTCAACGATTTGACGAACCCAAATTCGACCATTAAAAATCAAATCCGATCAGCTCAATCGGATTATTTGTTCAAAATGATCTATCTCCAGTCTCCGCAACAACATCATCCACAGTCCCATCACACCGTCCTACCCATTCACAGCGTTGTGGTTCACTTAAGGCGCACTGACTCCATTTTTTGGCCAAACTTCTCTTTTTCTACCTCTTTCAAGCCATGGTCCAAAAAATCTAATCAATCTTTTCTGAAGAGGTATATTATGATGCATTTGACACTCCCCAAGGCACGTGGTTTCATGATGAACTACTCCCACGTAGTTGGAGTATATTATTTTATGAGCCAAATGAGAAATTTAGCACTGAACTAGTCCAAGGATTTTATGGTTCGTATGTCTCCACCAACTCCTCTGTTCCTTCGATCACCATCAATTTTCATGGCATTTTATTCACAATCAATACTTCCAATATTCACGCAATCTTAGGAATCGAATCGGTGGAAAATGGCGTTTGTGAGCCCAATTTTTGTTTTTATTACTATATCACACGCCTCGGTCTCTCTAATCAAGATATTCACATCAAATATGGTGGTTTGAAATCCAAATGCCTTTATGAAAATGAATACCTATGTTGACGCTAGATCACAATCAATATGCTCGATACACAATACTTGACATAGATGTATACCAAGCATCTCTACATCTTGTACGTCATTCAAATACGTGACCCAATATTTTGTCTGGTCTGATTGCTTATGGAGACACTATTCGACATAATGACCAATCAGAGTCAAACATTTGAGTTGCCTCATCTCGTCTGTCACATTCTCCAACGACGGATGGGTGTCCTAATGTCTAGATTGATCACATAAGGTGGCTTAGAGCGAATTCCACCCTTTAAGAGGAAAAAAGGCTTTAAAAACCTGTGTACATGGCTTTTGAGCCCTAGGCATCAATGAGGATGAGCACGGATTGTAAAACCCCAAGCTTTCAATTTGTATCTCGAGGAAAAATAAATAGTAGAATTTTGAGAAAATCTTGAAAGTGGGACTTAGGGGTAAAACTTTAAGAGATTTCTGATCATTTTTTAAGAAATTTGACCTCACCATTGGATTTAAAATGATCGAAAAATATACTTTAACCGATAAGCATGCTCAAA
Source organism: Akebia trifoliata (assembly GCF_017979445.1). Taxonomy (NCBI): domain Eukaryota; kingdom Viridiplantae; phylum Streptophyta; class Magnoliopsida; order Ranunculales; family Lardizabalaceae; genus Akebia; species Akebia trifoliata. Next base: position 11,472,074 of record NC_141387.1, read on the forward strand.
TGCGAATTCGAACAAAAAGTTACAAAATCCTCGATTATCGAGTTGGACCAGTCTAAAATAATGAATTTTTGCTAGAACAAGAATTTTTAAGATTCAATCATACCATTGGGTTCGTAACGAAAAATTATTGAACATGGACTATTTATTTGTCATTTTTGGAGCACAGAAAGTCGAATTATCGTCAAAAACGAAAATGACGTCAATTTTAGGTGTCACCTCAGGCTAAAAATATAAATTTTTGTTAGAGATATAATTTATAGAAATTGACTATACCATTAGATCCATAATGAAAAATTAGACGAAATAGAATATTCATTCGTCATTTTAGGAGTCCAGACGGTCAAGTTATCGTTTATCGAAACAATAGGTAAAATACCGATTTCGTCCCAAGATATATAAAAATAAATTTTTTTAATTTTTTCACTATTCACATTCATTTTAAATGACCCAAAACCAGCCAACCCATTTAAAAAAAATAAATTCATTTTTTTCTTCGATTTTCAACCTTGAATTTGTCGTAAACCGCTCGTCGTCAACTTTCGACGTAGAAGGGAGAAAGGTTCGGAGCCTCGACATTTACAAAACTCACCCAAGATCTCTTCGTTTCATCTTCGCTTTCACCCCGTATCGTCAAAAATCAGTCGTATTTATATACGGGGGTTTCGAAACTTCGACCTCGAATTTCATCCGTTTCGTGATCAAACCGTCCTCTATCGCAGAAGGGAAAAAGGACAACGACATCGAGATCTTCGAAACCACAAGGGCCAAATTCAAAAATCAACCACCTTAAATTTTAGCCCATCTCGATTTTCCTTGCACGCGCTTCGATCATTTCGCATAGAACTTGTAAGGAACTCTCAATTTCTATTAATAATCGTAGATTGTGAGAATTGCATTTAGAATTTTATTAAAAATTTGTGGTGAGTTTCCAAAAATATAGAATTCAATCGGTTATTTCAAATTCACGCCAGAACTTGCATATTTAATATGTTTAATTGTATTTTTTTACAAATTATACGTGGGTAGGATATTTCAATGGGTAATTTCTGTCAGTTGGGTCCTGTGCACCGCTTAGACCCCGTTTTGATCTAAGTGTTGTACTTTTTCAATATTATTAATGAAAATAAATTTCATAATTGGAAAAAAAATATTTAATATTCAATGAACTCAAATTTAGTTGATGAATATTAGAAAATGGATATTTTGTTTGAAAGTTTGAAAACGGTAAAAATCAAAAAAAAGGAAAAAGGGTAGGAAACGGTAAAATGTTAGAGTCACACCTGAGGGTGATGTCTGCATTTTACATTGTTGTGTTGTATGTAGGTTGGTGAACGGATATCCAGGGAGAATGTTACTGGTTACATGTTTATTTACTTTCTATTAGCGCGATGCGCTATTTACTTTTCTGTTCTATTATTTATTTTAGGCCTGGTGGCCACACTTGCATGGTAGGAAACTTGATATCCATTCTCAATCTTGTATTGTTAATTTTTCTTTTATTTTCAAATGAAAGTATATATATATATATAGCTATTTTGTGAGCTGTTAAAGAGTCTGTGAATGTCTGAAGGGATAGTGCATCATATCATCCGGAGTGGTGTTCTATCCTGGGATGTACGATAAGGACCACCAAGCTCATACGTGGTATGGGACGCATATGAGAGTGGAGTCACAATTGAAATCCGGGTTTATTCCTTTCTATCTTTACCAGTGAACTTGTAATGTAAAGGTGGTCATATACGAATGGTTTATATATTTGGGAATCACATGCACGCATGATAGGCATAGAAAAATGATTAGTTAGTGATCACTAATAATCTATAGTAGTTAAACGTTCTGACACATCAAAAAGAGACCCATTGCTTATTGTCACGTCAAACGTCCAGCTTGAGCCGGATAAATGGTCCCGCAAGTGTGATAAACAGCGACCAGCCACAAAATCAGGAACTAATACTTTATTATGAAACATCATGTCCCGATTGGGAGTGATCCTATCGTAAATCCCAACTCTATAATTCTACTACTCCACCATTGTGTATTATGTATCTGTTGTCTTATTTTGATATATAAAATGAAATGTATGTTTAATGTTTTCATTTGATCAATTAGATTTGTATAAAAAAAAAAGAATGTTATAGTGAGTACTGCTGATCGATGTAATGTGAGTTTTAAAATGTTTAGTTGCTCATCCCTAGCTATATGTACCAGTTAATCGTAGTTTCTTTTGTAAAATTTTGCAGATTTTAAAATGATTTAGTATGCTTATTTATTCATGTTAGAAGAAGTTATTGGCAAAATTGTGTTCTTCCTTACTGGGTAACCATTGTTACTCACCATTTCCTTCTCCATTTTTTTTAGTTTCAAATTCAGAGTTTGACGAGGCAGGTATAGAGCACGAGTGAGAATCATCTGGTGGGTCAAATAGACAGCCAGAGTTCGTCACTTGGTGAGTATTGGGGTTATAGCCCCTAGTGATGTCGATTTGTCCAAAAGTATTATAGATTTTGTTCTGAACGTTAGGACTTTTGTTAGAGTGAGGAAAATTTGTATAATCCTGTATTCTGGTTATTCTTCCACACTCTGATCTTTCGTATATTATTAGATGTATATAGGTTTCCGCTAGTATTATATTTTGTACGTATATATACAGGATTATATGTCGTTTATCAGGTGTAAATTGATTGCCTTGGAATGCTAACATAAACAGATGAGACCCTGCCAAAATTTTGAGGAGCCACCTAGTGCCTCGAGATTTGACATGGGGTTTTGTGTTAGCGTTTGGCAGGGTGCCACACGGATGCCCCCTTGCCTATAGGACCTAGGAGAAGAATTTGAGGAACAACAACCTGAGGACGAACTATCACCAACTCTGGAGTTTGAAGACATTTCATGGTTTGATCAGATACCCTAGAAAGGGCACCGTATTGCCTTTGGATAAGTTTTTAAGGGACTCAAGAATGTCAACCAATGTTACAAGGATTTGCAAACCGGTCAGCAATTGTTGATTGAACAGTAGAGACAGATAATGACTTATATTGAGGAACAAAAGGCACGTGTTAGTGCACAAGCTGTTACAAGTTCAGATTTCGATTAAGATGTATTTTCTTAGATTAGGATATTTTTAATTTTCTAGTTGGGTGATTTCTCCTTCGTAGGTAGGATTTCTTTTTCTTCAATTTTCTATCGATCTTATCTATGTTATAACTGTTCAAATCTTTATAGATAACTTGTATCATCAATGCTAATTAATACCAAAATCATTTTAGGTGTGATCTAACATTTTCTCTCTTTCTTTATTGATTTTATTCATATTGGGGATAATATTTCGTTTAGATTTGGGGGTAGGATTAGCTCACAATTGCATTGCATATTTTTCAACACAATTGTATTGCTAGTTATTTTCATGAAAATATTAGAAAACAATTTAACACTTTTGAAATATTGTCTTCAAACTTATGTATTGATTACATACGAATTTCACATTTCAGGCTCATGTCCTAAATTTGTTTGATCATGCATTCTTTTTTATTTCTCATTAAGAAAATTAAAAGGTTACTTTGAAAAGTTCATGACACTTTTGATTGAGTCACCAAAAGAATAAAGACTTTATGGAATAAAAGTTGACCTCCATCTCTATCTAAAGTGTTAGGAGAAACTTAGTCTAATGAACTATGACTTATTTGTCCTTTGGCTGACTGGTTAGAAGAAAAATAGAACTGGGGTTAGTATGACTTGTACAGCAACCATAGAATTAGACTAGATACCTTGAAGATGACTACTTGCATTTTGAAATAGAATACCAAAAAAAACGGTGATGTGACAAAAAATTTGAAAAATAAAAAGTAGAAGATGTGAAAAAGATCAAAGTAAAACAAAAAGACTAGAACTAAAAAAAAAATTGTAAAAAGAAAAGAGTCCAATGAGGCCAAATAAAATATTTTCAGTAGGGTGAAAGTCATCTATGGTAAAAAAAAAAGTTAGTAACTTGGAATATCACAGATAAAACGTCTTAAAGGTATTAAAGTGAGCATCTAGACCTTTCACAATCCCAGAAAGAATGCTTAATATTGAGTTAGAACTTAGGTAGAACCAATCATTCTTAGCAATTAGGAGGTAAAATCTTGTTCTTCAAAAAGAATTAACTTTTAAAAAAATTAAAAAATTCTGTACATGCACCCAAGTTATTCTTGAAATTTTCTAAAGTGGAGAATGCAAAATTAAAATTTTGCTCAAATGTAAAAGACCTATGACTAATTTGTGAAATGTCATTATTTCACCTTACATGTTTTGATTTTGATTTTGATATTTGCCTAAAGTGTTGGAATTTTGTGGGTATATTCACTACAAATCCTTATGAATCAAACTTATTTACTAGGGGTTTAAGAGTTTGTTGCATTCGTTAAATGCAGTCGTGTAACCTACGAAAATGATTTGTACTTTAAATTTTTACTTTACTTTTACTCAAGACTTGCAAAATCTAAGTTTGGGGGTGTGATCAAGATCTAGAAAGTGGTTTCTAGAATCCTAATTACATAAACTTTACGGGTAAACTATATAATAAATCCCGTTATTAGATATAATTCATTATTAGTCCCAAATAATAGTTGATTTCAATAAAATGATATATTCTGGGAACTAATTATTATTATTTTCCTATAACAGGAAAAAGTCACAAAATTTCATAAATATATCAGAAAATCCGAAGAATTCACAATGATCCAAGATCCAAATAAAACAAGCTAACCAAGACCTAGATCAATTAGGCCCATATGGATCACGGTGCCTTGGTCAACATGAGCGGAGTCGTAACATCGATGAAAAATACCTCAAAATTTATGTAGAACTTTAGCGACTGAAGAAAATTCATATTGAATTAGGGTTTGGAAGTTGTGTTTACAAAAAGATTCCAACCCTAAAAACCCTAATTTTGTCTCTATAGATAGGAGACCAGACCAGAGCTTAAGGATATCTAGAAAATTAGGAATTCTCTTTCACTTATTTTTCTTTTAATTTTTGTTTAAAGTAGAAGTTTTGTACTCAGGGCGAATTCTACCTGTTTCAGAAGCAAGATCAATAAAAAAAAAACCTTTTTCTATTCTCTCATCTCAATGCTCTCTTTCTTTTATCTTTATTTTACTGTTCTCATGATAACTATAAGCTAAACCTCCGTTAAATCTAATGAGGAAGCCTAAGAAATTTTATTTTAATCTATCTTTATTGCTTTTATAATAATGTTTCATTGTTCTATTGTCAGAACTCTTAAGTAAAAATTATCGAAAATAATATTAACTGTTCTATAATTTTGATGGTCTATACTTTGATTAGTTCAATATGAACCATACTTCACATTAAACATTTTATATTTATCTTATAATTTTGACTTAATAAGTTTATCACATAAATTGAAATCCCTTTTTAATATAACTGATTAATTTTCTGATCTACAAACATTACTTTTGTTTAGTGGCTCGAGACAAATAGATGATAGTTAAGATATTAGGAGAACTTGAAAATGGTAGATTAGATCAATCTAAACTCCTCCATAGTGGTTTAAATATTTTATTTTATTTTCTTTCTAGATAGTTTTATTTTCAAAATTTATTTTTAATTTGTTTACGTAAATCTGAAACGGGTTTGAAATAAAAGAATTATCGAATCAATGTTGTCTCTGTGGATCGATCATTGCTTGCCAAGGTAAACTTTATTTTTTTTATTTTGATTCATAATCTACACCGAATAATGGATTTCATGCACAAAGCATTTATGGAGTATCTAATGATGCCTCTTGATCTACTCTTAGTCGAGGGAAGGGCATTTGAGTACCACGCTTCAGACTTTAAGGGAGCTTGAGTTGAATGGAAAATTTAGCAAATGTGAATTCTGACTACCTGAGGTGAAATTTTTCGAGCACATGGTATCAAAAGAAGGAATTTTAGTAAACCCTACTAAGGTAGAAGCAGTATTAAACTGGAAGCAATTGAAGACGATTACAAAGATCAAAAACCTTTTTAAATGACCAGATATTACAAAAGATTCATTATGGTTTTTTCCACCCTTGCAACACCTTTAACATAGTTGACTCAAAAGAACGTCAAGTTTGATATCACCAACTGTTGGAAAGTAGTTGATTATTTACACAAATGCATCTGGGATAGGTTTGGTATGTGTGTTGATACAAAACAGGAAAGTCGTATCCTAGGCATGTAGGAAGTTGAAGATATACGAGAAGAATTACCCAACCCACAACTTAGAACTGACATATATTGTTTTTGCCCTAAAGATTTAGAGATACTACATTTACGGCGAAACATTCGAAATATTTTCTTATCACAAGAGCCTTAAGTACATATTAACACGAGACAAAGATACTGGATGGAGTATTTAAAGGACTAAGATTTTGCATTAGACTATCACCCGAACAAGACGAATGTAGTAGCAGACATACTTAAAAGATGGGAACGTGTTAACACATATGATGATGCAGGAGTGGTAGATGTTATAAATAGTGGTGGAGTTTGTGTTTGATACACCAGATGATGTCAGGGGACAACATAATTACTTGGCCACAATGAGGATTTAGAATTCATTAGTTACAAGCATTAGGGAACTTCAGATATTGGATGCATATTCAACAGAATATTAACTGGGATTGGACAACAAAGAAAACTAAGACTAGAATATAGATACTAGTAAGAGTCTCAGATTTCGACAAAGATTATAGATACCTCTAGATGATCAGTTGGGGGTAGATATATTTAGTGAGGCACACAAATCAAGCTACTCAATTCCTCCAAGAGGTACAAAGATGTATAAGGATCTTTAGAGATACTTCTTGTGGCTAGGGATGAAGAGAGATCATGTAGATTATGTGAGTAGGTGCTTTACTTGTAAGCAATGTAAATTGAAATATCAACGACTATCAGGTCTGATGTCGTCATTATCATCTCATCAGAAATTAATAGTTATACTCTCCTTAACTTGTGGTCAAGTGAGGGATCGAACCCAAAAGAAAGGGGAGATGTTACCAAATTAGCAAGAAATGACGTTAATCTAAGTTGTAAAACTTGTTTTTATATTTTTATGAGACAAAATAGGGAATAAAATGTTGCTAGAAATTAAAATGATAGAAGAAATTATACTCAGTACATAAAAAATAAAACATATATTAGTGATTAAAGTAACCTAGGATTAGCACATAAAACTGTATTTGACTTTATCTTTTTTTGCGCTCAACTACAAAGGCTTGGTGTGAGCTCCTTGAGTTGGAAGATATGGCATAAAGCTTTTTGAGAAATACTGTAGTTAGAACTCATTCACTCACTAATGTATGAAGTCCCTACTACCAAATATCTAATTTAAGCATATTATATCTTGATTTTATTTAAGCATAAAACACCTAAGTTAAGCATATAAGGTGTAGAGATTCAACTAAAGCTTTGACCCACAAGAGTTGGATAAAACCTTGAAGTAAATCATATAAACATTATAAAGAATATAAAAGGATAAAGAAATAATACAAAATTAAAGTTTGTTCCTAGGCTTCCTCCTCTCACTAATAGAAGGAATCTAACTTATTTTCATGGCAAGGATATAAAAGAAAGTAAAAGAAATAACACTTGTATTCATGATAACCAAGATACATTATCTCTTTGATGAATTACAAAAGTTACTAAAATAAAACTTAACTAAAAAATGAAAATTACAGAGAAAATGCCAAGGACATTGGGGAGAAGAAGAGAAGGGACAAGAGCCCAAGGACTTTTTCCTAATTGGGAAAATGATCTATTTATAGACTTGAGGTGTTCTTGAATGATCCAAATATAGTCGTCATCACTATTGCATATAATCTCACATGCGAAGCAAATAAGAGAAATTCTTGGGCGATCCAATTGAGGTGGACTACGTTACGTTGCTCTAGACACCTTCAGATCTCATTTTTTGACTAGTTGCTTGATTTGACTTCCTGATTGCAGTGCACTCTTGTTTAAGTGAACACATGCTATTAGTTTTTCGATATTTACAATTATTTTGTGTAATTAAGCCTAATTTACATGGTATAACATGAAATGTGATAATTTGAGGCTTAACATACTTATTTACCTAATCTAATGAAATAAGGACGAAAATCGTGATAAATAATTGGGAAAAGTATGGATAAATTAGTGTTTTAAGACATTGATTACACCTTCAAACTTATCTTTTTCTAGTCCTTTAAACAATAAAATTATCACTTTCACAGGCATCTCGACCGCATTTAACGAATGCAATAAGTCCTTAAGCTATTAGGTTACCCCTAGTGGACTAGTTTGACTCATGGGGATTTGCAGAGAATGTACCAACAAAATTTGAAATAACTTTTGAAGTAATAATGGTCAAAATCAACACTTATATCTAAAAGCATAAGTTATTCTAAGATTTGTCAGTCATTTGAAAGTAATATCTGGTATAGAGTTGGAACTCTTATTTCTTTATGACAAAACATAAACTGAAGTTGACCTCTAAGATATAGTGATTCTAACTTATAAACTTTAGAGATTCGATTTCCTTGAGTAAATTTTAACCTTCTAAGTAATCTGAAATACTTTGGTATAATTCTAAACTTAGCATCTTATCTAGGATAGTGAGAAGTGTGAATGCTCACTTTAATATCTATGATGTTCCATTATAGTCACATTTTTACACTTGATGGCTTTCACCCTACTAAAGCTCTAAACTTTTTAACTTTGATTCTTTTGAATATTTATTTTTGTTTCAAGGGATCTTTTTTTTTTTTTTTTTTTTTTTTTTTTCTAAAAAAAGTAGGTAGCTCTTTTCAAAGTACCCAGTCTAATTCAATAGTTGTTGTTCAAGACATATTCAACCCAGTTATATTTTTCTTTTAATTCGCAACCAAATGAATAGAGAAGTTAAAGTTCATCAAATCCCAATTTTTTCTTATACTCTAGGTAGAAAGAAAGTAACAAGTTCACTCAATTCAACCTAGACTCTTGGTAACTTTATTAGTAGTAACTATAAACGAAAGGTAATTTTTTTCTAACTCTTGCCTAAGAGAAATATGAATGGAGACTTCAAATCAAAACTTCTAATCAAAGATTGATTTAGTGTTTTTAACTAAGTACTTAAAGATACAAGCTATAAAATCTTGAACAAAATACAACAAAGTTATCAAAAAAAAATTTAATTTTTTAATTTTTATGATTTTTCAATAGAAAAAACTAGGTGGAAACACCCCCAAACTTAAACATAATATTGTCTTCAATATTTTAATATGCACATGCAAATACAAAACTAAAAGGGACAATAGGAAATGAAGCAAGTTGGATAACACCTAAAAAATGATCCTACAGTCTTCTGATATTAACACAAATGTCCTCTGAAATGAGACAACATACCACACACCATTATCGCAGAATCGATTACATTTGTCATATTAATCGTGATCATGTTGTATGATGCCAAAAGCACCACGAAAAATACTATGATCATAGTCTAAGTAATTGGTTCCTAAACTATTTTGGAAAAACACACACCAGTATTTTCAACCTACACAATATAAACTAACACAAAATAAAATAATTATGAAAAAAAAATTTCTAAAAAATACTGTAATCAAAAACTATTTTTAGAACAAAATATGGATAGTACAGCATTCAAATAACACAACTACTAAACAAGGTAAAGTAAACCTAATAGCATAAAAAACTAATAAAAACTCCGAATGAAAACATCTAATCAAGCATCTAATCCTTTCGAGATATGCCTCTAGCAATGACTGTCTCGAATTCTCTCACTCTCTCGCGTTGTTCAGCTACATCAAGTCATCGCTCTAAAGTCTTCTATCCTCTTTACATCTTACCCATCCCCTTGAAAAATTTTGTAAATGCCTTTTGCAGGGGGTGTGGTTTGACCTCATCCAAAAAGGATGTGTCCTCAAAATCTGGACTAGATGATCTAGCTTTGCTCGCTTCAGCCTCATCAAATTCTTATCCTAAGCATTTATAACTATGAGGGCTTCCATGCTCCTCAAAGTGTTCTGGTATCGATCACCATAAACCTAGGGCACATTCTACAAAAGACAATGCACCTTTGAATTCGTAAAGTTGGACTATCTTGTCTTGGGGTGCTAGCACTACCACTGGCATTCCCGTCCGTTTCTCAAGAATTTGGTAGACTAATTGTGGGAAGTCTAGCGAATGATCCTTCTTCGACTTGACGCAGGCATCAATTAGAGTTTCTGACATAAGACGGGACACGTTAGAAGTTGGATCATTGGTCTGGATCGCGTGCATGATGTACATGTGCTTTGTGAAAAAGCAAAATATTGTTCTGCATCCCCAAGATGTTAGATGTCGCCCATTACCAACAAAGATATTAATTAGCTTGAAAGCTTTTTGATAGTAATCCTCCACTCCTCTCGTTGATACGTCGTGACTACAAATGGATAACACATCTAGCAAGTTCCATCATCGACCTCTCCAATTCCTAATATCACACTGATATCTTCAAAACCAATAGCGAGTGTGATGCCATAGAACTCAATTGCAAACAATGGAATGACTGGATTGCCCGAAAATACGAAAACGTAAATTTCTCTCACCAATTCCTTGCACTAAACTTTAGAATCGATGTAAAACAAATTGCTTCACCCTTACTCAGTGATGGTCTCGCGAAATCACGATCCATTGTTATCCTGAAAGTAAGGACATAAAATAAACTCATCAAAAATAGTTTGTTTGGATGAAACCATAAGTACTACTACAATCAAGAGGGAAAAACGATTGACTGTCTGAAATCTGATGATGATTAGTGATAGGATGACTACGACGTAGTGAAGGTGATGAATTTGCAAACCCAATAACTACGATCTAATCGCAACTTGATGTTGACTGCGTTGGTTACTTTAGATTTACACGAACACAACTAAGAAGGGAGATCTGTAAATTGGATCTTTGATAGATGCTGATTTGGACAAATTTGTAAATGGAAGATGGAGAAGATGAGTTAGAGATTAGGACTTGTTATTTGATGCTAGGGTTGATGGGAAATTCCAAAAGTACCATTGAATCTAAGGAATATCATTAAACTAAAACTAATCCTAAAATGAAATAAACACTAATTACCTACTAAAAAAGAATCTAAGTAAAAAAAAATTACTAGTTCCTACAAGTTTTGGATGGGAAGATAGTTGAGAATATCGCTTAACATGATAAGGGATTAACTCGTCAATTTTTAGCACGTAAAGCTTGGGTGCATAGGATATTCCATTCTGATTTGTCGATGACTATTTGAAGAGGGCCAGCAAGAGGGAAACCTATTGACAAGTAGACCATTCATTTCTGTTAAGTTTTGTGCGACCCTAAACATAAGAGACCAAGTATGGTTTTTGTTTTAGAACCTACCACTTTGGTTCTAAACCGATAACTATTCTCGATGAGAGAAATAGCCAAGTTCTAGGCTTAATTGTAGCGAAAAAATGTAGTAGTCATCCAAAAACTTCTAAATCTATTTAAAACAAAAATAATAAAGAATGGGTTACCTCCTAAAAGTGCTAAGTTTAACGTCTTCAACTAGATGAAAACCATATTAATCCTAATAAATCTGTTCATCGAAAAGAAGAACTTCTTCTAGGGGTATACGCTCGAGATACGGTTTGAGGCATTGACCATTCACTTTGAAAGTGGATCCGTCCTTAGGATTAAGGACTCCAACAACACCATGGTGGTAAATTATTTAGATGATAAAAGGACCAGTCCAACGAGATTTGAGCTTTCCTGAATAAAGGTGGAGTTTGTTGTTGTAGAACAAAACTCTTTGATCAGGTTCGAAATTTCATCGATGAATGTGTTCATCGTGATATAATTTTGTATGCTCTTTATAGCGTTTAGCACAATCATAACATTCAGTTCTGATCTCTTCTAATTCATCAAGTTGTAACTTGCGATATTCACCGGCTTTATCAAGATCAAAGTTGGGGCGCTTGATCGTCCAATATGCTCGATGCTCAAGTTCTACAAGGAGATGAATGACATTGCTAAAAACTAATCGATAGGGAGACAACCCTATTGGTGTTTTGAAAGTAGTTTGATAAATCCATAATACGTCATTTAATCTCAAAGACCAATCTTTACGTGAAAGATTGATTATTTTCTCTAGAATGGTATTGATTTTCCTGTTAGAAATGTCTACCTGTCCACATGTTTGTGGATGGTAAGATATTGAAATTTTATGAGTTATGAGGTATTTCCTCATCAATGATGCAACGATTTTATTGTAGAAATGTAGGCTACGCTCACTTATGACAGCTCGCGGAGTACCAAATATTACTAAAATGGTCTCCTTGACAAAGTTGATCACCACCTTGTGATCGTTCATTTTACATGCCACAGCTTCTACCCATTTGAATAGGTAATCAACTACAACGAGAATATACTAGTTACCGTGAGAGATAGGAAAGGACCCTATAAAATCTATAGCATTTCATTTCTCTTGAAAAGGTTTCTAAGTTTTTGACATCGACTACATAATTTTCTAAAATCATGGGCATCTCGAAAAATAGTCAGCCAGAAAAAATCACACTGCAAAATTTTTGTAGCAGTTCTTTCCAATAAAGTGACCACCATAGGCATGATTATGATAAAACTCTAAGACATTGGCTTACTCATAGGTTGGAACACAATGTCTAATAATTTGGTCGAGACAATATTTAAATAAGTATGATTCATCTAGAAAAATCATTTGGCTTTCGAAAGGAAACAGAGTTTCTCTTGACTAGTCATTGAGACTGGCAATTGACCTATAACTAGGTAGTTGATAATATTAGCATACCACAGAATGTTAAAATTGGAGATTTGCATAAGTTGCTCATTAGGAAAGGATTTAGAAATGGATAAAAATCCCTCAAACGACTCAATAACAATCCTAGATAAGTGATCAACTACGACATTTTCTGCATCTTTTTTTGTCTCGGATTTCGAGATTAAACTCTTACAAGAACAAAATCTAATGGATTAACCTTGCTTTAGCATCCTTCTTAAACAGAAGTTATTTCAAAGCAGCATGGTCTATGCAGACCATGATTTTCGATCCTATTAGGTAAGGGTGAAATTTATCAATAATATAAACCACTACTAATATTTCCTTCTCTGTTGTAGAGTAGTTAAGCTAGGTATCACCAAGGATTTACTAGCGTATTGGATAATGTGAGGATGTTTATTGATTCACTGACCCAAAATAATGCCTATCGTATAATTCGAAGTATCACACATAACCTCAAATGGAATATTCTAATTTAGAGGTTAAATTATGGGTGCCGAGGTTAAATCGGGCTTAAGCTTCTTAAACGCAAAAAGATATGACTCTAAGAAGTTGAAAGGAACATCATTTCCTAAGAGTTCACATATAAACTTCGAGATCTTTTTAAAAAATTTAACAAATCTATGGTAGAAACCTGCATGACCTAGGAATTACATAATTTCTTTGACAATCTTAAGAGGTAGTAACTTTTCAATTAAACCTACCATCATTGTATCTACTTCAATCCCTTTTGCAACACAATGCCCTAGCACAATTTCAAATATTACCATAAAATAGCATTTTTCCCAATTAAGTACTAGGTTGACTTCTTTACAGCGTAAGATGACCGAAGTCAAGTGATGGAGACATTTTTCAAAACTTAATCTGAATACTAAAAAATCATCCATGAACACTTCGAAATATATTTTTATCATGTCTGAAAATATACTCACCATACATCATTGAAAAATAGCTAGTGCATTGTTGTAGACACCCCATTTTCGTACTCGTCTGATTAATCAACTCGTCAACCCGATTGTGATGATTCCCAATGATAGATGAATATTCCAATGTTTTTTATTTGTTACTAGATATATTTCAGAAATTCAAATAAGATATCTCAAGCGAACAAAAATTTAGAAACTACGCTACGTTAGAAAATATGACCCAAAATCATTTTGAGACAAAAAGAAGTTTTACGAAAAAAATCACTATAAATTGATTAAATTACTAAAATATCCCTAACATCAAAACATCCCTAGAGCCTACGTTACACTTAGGAAAACATTTTCGAACACATAAAACAACAAATTAAAATCAAATAAACTGTTTCGCCAATTTTCACCAAATTTGACAAAATTATGAAAATACCCCTCATAGGGTCCACGACCATTTCAAGCCGAAAACCAATAACTGACACAAACTGTTACTCCCATTGAATTCCTTATGAAAAAGTGATTTCAAAACATCCCAAAAAATCAAAAAATGACTTCAAAACGCAGATACCCTTTTTGAGGGCGAAACAATAATTTTTCAATTCTAAAAATTTAAAATTTTAAAATTTTAAAATTAATAATTAAAACATTAATAAACGTAAATTGAAATCTTAATAAATTAAATTTAAAATTTTAAACAAATAAAATATTTAATTAAGCCCATGAGCCAAATTTTAAGTGGTGGCCCATTTATTCAAGTGGGGCCCATTTATTCAAGTGGGACCCACTTGATATATATTAGAAGGCCCCTCCATTTGGGGTCCTAAAGAATTAAAATATAATCAGGGTGATTCTCCAAAAATACTAAAAAAATATTCTTTCATTGTACGTATGAATGGAAACCCTAATTTAAAATTCTAATTAAACCTAATTCACCTTATCTAAAAGAAACCTAGTCAAACTAAAAGGCTCCCAAAAAACTCTATAAATAGGAGCTTCCACAATCCAATCTCACAGGTCAAGAAAAATCCTAGGAAAGATAGGTCAAAAACTCTCCCCAACCTTCCCAAAACCCTAAATCTGAAGTCCCAACTCCCTACCTAACACCCAAATCCTGTTTTGTACTAAAAAAACACTCAGAATTCCTCAAAAAATACTTAGAAACCTTCAAAACACCTAGAACATTTAGAAAATACTCAGATCTAGGAGGAAAGTACCTCATCTTGGTGATCAAAAGCGGATCTTGTAATGGAGAAAAAGAAAGAAAACTCACACGAGGATGCTCTCTGTCAGCTCTGAGAGAACTAATTGTCACAATCACGCGGGTAAGTTAGGTTTTTTATTTTATTTTTCGGTCGTTTTTAGCAATGTAATAATTTTTGGGAAAAGTAAAGACCAGCGTTTGCTAGGCGGGATCGGTGCTTAACACCTTCCGATTCCGTAACGTGATCCCCGGACCCTTTCTTTTCATAGATTAATACATTTTTTCAATTTTGAGTCATATTTCGATTCCTAGACTGTAAAACTAGGTGGCGACTCCCAAACTCCAAAAAATGGATCCGCAACCCACTGATCAAGGGCATCCACTACAAAACCTCACAAGTCAAACTCATCCACTATGAGTTTAAGGGCTTGCTTCATTTCCTAAATGTAGTTGAGAGGCTTATGAAAGTGGCAGCTTTTTCTTTACTTGTCTGTTCTTATTTTTTTAGGGACTAGTAAAGTTTAGATTTGGGGTGTGATGAGTGTATTAAAACACTGATTTTAATATGTTTTATTAGGGCATTTGTTTTACTCCTAACCACTTTCGTACTATAATTAAAAAATAATCTTGAATATGCCTTATGACATCACTTTACATGTTTTATCATATTAAATAAGCATAATTGCATAAATAACATAAATAATTGAAAAATCTAAAAAAATTTAATGATCGTGTGTTTGATTGTGCAGGCTTGAAATTAGAAGATCAATTATGAACACACTAGAGCAATTCAAACACATCAGAGCAATCTAGAGAAAATAAGAGAGAAGTGGACCAAAAAACAATCATTTCCAACACACCTTCATCGTCCAATAGTGGACCCCCAACTGTACCACGGTGGAAGGGTCATTAATCAGGATAAAATTACATTACCATGCTTTGGTTCCTCAAGATTACATGTACCAGATCCTTTAGAAACTAAGAATTGCCAATAAATAGAACCCAAAGTCCATTGTAAGTTGTTCCTTCCACCTTAGTTTTTCTTTAGGTTTTCTTCATCAATTAAATTATGTTTAATTTCTTTGTAATTTCTAAACAATTTGAGAGAGAAAGAGTGTGTAATAATTAATTTGTCAATGGAAGGAATCCTATTCTCCTTTACTCTTTCTATTTGTCTCGCAATGATGTTAGAATAGTTCTCCATCCATTGGGGAGGTGGAGAAGCCTAGATCAAGTTTTATTTTTATTTATTTCATTGTTTTCCGCTTGTTTCTATGTTAATGTTTAATGGATTCACATCAAGGTTCATCCAACTCCTATGGATCAAATTCTTAGATAAACCCTTTCACCCTTAATGCTCGACTTAGATAGACTGTACTTATATAAGAATCAAGAAGGTTTATGGCTAAATCAGGTAATGAGTAGTAGGGATTCTTAGTTATGAGTGACGGAATCCTAGTTTTAAATATCCCTTTCTTGATTTTAAAGTTAAATCTTCCAACCTAGGTGACATTAGCATGTTCTTAGGTTAAGTTTTCAAAAGAGGTTTGCAATTAAGTCAATCATATTTGTTTCTACTCTAGGTGAATCCATGTCTCCAATAAATTTTTCTATCTTATTTTAACTCTCCCATTTAAATTATAAGCATTTTAAATTTTGTTTTTGATCTTTGACAAACAAAGAAAATGGTTTTTAATTTATTTGTTCAAAGTAACCTTACATCTCAACATGAATTCATTCAATGTCATAAAACACAAGAGAATCGAGGCGAACACTTCCTCTTAGCCCTTTACTCCTCACATCTCTTTACTTCCTCCTTATTCATCCTTGCCCCTTCGTGTTGTGAAATTGATGACAAACCTCCACATATTCAGTTAAATGATTCAGATTCGCCCTTTTGTTTTCAAACTAATGACAAACCTAATAAGAGCATGGTCTTCTGTTATAGACTACCAAAAATGACTAAAATACCCTAATCTTCAACTCTTGCTAAGAGCACTCATTTCTTTACCAACTCCCAATTCCCTTCTTCAATATTGTGTTTGGGCAATACGATTGTTGCTTGTGTTTCCTTAAAAGTGTTAGTAGCTACTCCATTTTATTTTATTTCTAAATTAATGGGAAGAAAACAAGTACACCCCATATGACATTGCAGGATTAAGGAAGGATTGAAGACAACTCATTCTTGGGGAAAAGAATAAGTTGTTAGAGCAAGCCATAGATTTCAAAAAGCACAGAAAAGAAAATTTTACTCGAATCATTTGGAAGGAACTCTTGATAGACAAATATAAAAATTTAAAGCTACAGTCAGTGAAAGACAAACAAGTGATGGCAAGTAGAAAATATAATAAAAATAAGAATAAGATAAATGATAGAAAAGAAAATTGTATTCACCTCATTTGAAAGCTCTCTTGCAAAAACCAAAATACGGAGGGAGTAGATCATTATAGTAAATTGTTCCTACATATCAAAATAAAAAAGAAATGAGAAAAACAAATCACATCACATCAATCAAGCCAAATACAAAAATTAGATGTGTTCATAGAAACTTATCATTTTGTGAAATCATATTTTAGTTATTCAAGAAGTCTAACTAGTTCACTCTAATTCTTAGTTTAGCTTCTTTTTATGTTTATTCATTAAAGAAATTTATAACAAAGGACCATTTAAAAAGTGGAATATATGTTTAATGCTATTTTTTAAGTAGTGAGAACAAATACTTTTATCAACCGAAAACACTATTGTTATAAACAGATGTAAATAAAGGAATGTGACTAACCCCTAATTTGTATGATAGGACTTTTCTAATGATAATAATGACACTCACTTTTAATAAGATCTAATTGGGGATTATTTTTGTCTCTAAAAAAAATACTTATAGAGTTGTTTCGTTGAAAAGATTACATGTTCTAATTTTTTTTAACTTTTTTAATTTATTTAGTTATTGGTTGTCTAGACAAAGAGGGAAACAAAGACACATCAAGAAAATTAGAAACCCTTAATAATGTACTGTAATGAGTTTTAAGAACCTTAAATTAAAAATAAAGATATAAAAAGTTACTAATATATTTTATCGTTATATATGACCACTTCGAGGGGCTAGCCTCCATACATCTGGCCTCTTGGAGGGGTCATAAAACTTTCAAAAGGATTTATCCCAAACATTTATTTTTTTTCTTTTTTCTTTTCAACGTATATATCCCTAGACCCTTATAGCTTACTTCCCAAAGATATGATTAAAGTGTAAACCAGTCACATCTTCAATGAAATTTTAAGAATAAAAATCAAATAGAACCACATCATTATATAATATGTATTTTACTATAAATCTTATAATAAATACTAATTTGTTTTAGGTGCTAAATAAGGGCCTTATGTCATGTGCTAGAGACAAAACTAATTCAAGAAATTTAAAATTTAAGAGATGGATTTTCAATCAATTGACATTTCTTTCAGAAAAGATCAATGTTAACCATAAGATAATTTTTTAGAGAATTGTTGGAGCAAAGTGCCCAAACAAAGAAGAACATAAAACAAAACAAAAAAAAAGACAACAATGATCAAAAAATAACAATAAAGCAATGGGAGTACTGAAGAAGAAAATTTGAAGTATTCATTAAAAAAAGACTTCATAAAACATCTTAAGGAATCGAATAAATAAAAAGACAGATCAAAATAATTTTGAAATCTAGATTTTACATAGAAAGGGTATCCTAATATATCTTTATCTTTCAACAAATATCAAGGATAATAAAAGAATGACATATAAAGTGAAATTCAAGTTAAACAAGAGAAGAGTGGTCAAAAGGAACCTAATATTTTCTGGAAAGGAATATCGAAGGAGAAGAGAAAGATAACTAAAAATAAAACCCCTCAACGAATAACATGGATTCTATTGCAAACAAGAAAATAAGTATATAAAATATATAAAATAAATAGTAATATATTTTATTGATATGGCCTCTTAAAGGGGTGACAAACACTCCAAAAAAATTTCTCCCAAATACTTGTTCTTTCCATCCCTCTTTTCAACCTAATCTCTAAACCATTTTTTTATTGGTTATATCCCTAAACCCTTATAGCCCACTTTCTAAAGATACAATTACAAAGTAAGTCAATAAAGTCCTCAATTAAATATTAATGAATCGTAATCAAATACAACCCGATTATACTATGTAATATATATTTTGATAAATCTTCTAATTAAGAATTACAAATTTTATTTTTGTTACTAAATAGGATTATAATAACTTATTGGGAGAGAATCCGAGCAATCGTAAAATTCAAGAGATGGGTTTTCAATGAATCAACATTTATTTTGGAAAAGATCAATGTTTTATATTACAAATTTTTAGAGTATTGTTTATAGGTAAGTTACCAAAGAAAGAACTGCTAAAAGAAATGTACATAAATCAATGGGAGCATTAGAAAAAATTGACAAACCCATTAAAAAAGAGCACTTCATTAAACATTTCAACAAGTAAATGAAACAAAAGAGCAAATCAAAATGAGTTAGAAATCTATTATTTACACATAAAAGCATGTCTTGATCAAAGATATTCCATGAAAATTCCACATATTCAAGTGAAACAAGAGAAGAGTGAGCTAAAAAAATATAAACTATAACGAAAGATCACCTGATGAAATATAAAGCAAAGAACCACAGGTCCATCATCAATAAACTTTCAAGTAGAATGATAGAGCTTAGGCTAGTAGTTAGAGGCCTCCAACTCCTCCCTAAGACCTCCATTGCTTTCTCTAATCAAAATTTTCAAATGCATCCTCTAGGGTTAGGGTTTGAGCGTTTTAATATTATTCCCACCTCGAAATTGTAAATAATCGTTTCATATTTGATCTATTAAATATTAGGGTTTTATCTTCTATAACATGTAAAAAGACTTAAGTACCATTAGGTTAATTTTTAACTTGTTAATTGTAATCTTCTTATCTTGGCCCTATTAAATTTGTTGACTTTTTTATTTCTCCTCACTTAAAATAACTTTTACTATATATTCTAGACCTATTAAAGATTTTGTCTTCAAAATTATCTTTTTTTCATTTTCCATACTATATTGTTTATTTTATGTTGTTCCTTATTTGACATTCCATTCATGGACAATTTTTTACACATTTCTAAAATCATAATTTATAAAATTTATCGACTTTACTCAAAATTCAAATGAGTCAACTCGACTCTATTGGATTTCAAATGAAAATTTCAAGATAACTCAGCCCCAAAAATCAGTGGAACTATCTTGTTGAGTCAACCACATGAATTCAACCATGTCAACTTGTCAACTCCATCAAGTCACCACAGGAATTCAACTATGCAACCAAGTTATTCGGTTATATATAATACTTTTGTAGAGATCGAGAAATAAATATTTTTATTCAATTAATTTTATAGATTTTTACTTAACACATCCAATTCAACTCACTAGTTTTTCATTTGACTAAAGTTATTGAGTCACTCGAGTTTTCAATTTAAGAAACATGATTTAAAGCTAGGAATCTTTACAAGATTCCAACGTCCACTTGGTAAAGACAACTTCATGACTCACAAGTCCACTTTGATGGTTTAATAAGGCAAACAACCTTATGTCAATGGCCTGGAGAATATTATTTTTGAAGATGTAGAAAGTGAAAGGGTGTTATGCCCACAAATCCAAGACGAATCCCAATGATTCATCTACTAGATCTCAAGGCATGATTAACTTCCCATGATAATATATAATAATAAAAGATAAATCATGATTCACAAATTTATCACAATGGAAATTTATATACTACCAATAAACTAACAGAGTGCGGATGCTAATAACATTCAAATCATGATTGAAAATCATCAAATCTCAAATTAAGAGGTCTTACTAACTGAAACAAAAGACATAACTACGTATCAATATTGAATATAAATCGGCACACAGTGCCTTGACATAAGTTTCTCAAATCGAAATAGAAAAAAGAAATAACTACTAAACTCTAAGACTACTCAAATTAACAGAGGTAGCTGCTCATCCACATACTCAAACTCCGAAACCTCCTCGTAAATCTCATCCTAAACGACTAACTCCTCTAAAGATGTATGATATTAAAATGTGAATGATAAGGTGAGTAACGGGAGTTACTCAGTAAGAAGTCTACCGTTCTAACAACTAGTTATAGCATGCAAAGAATAAACATACTGTAATTTAAATAATGTAGGTTTTGATATAGTATAACATTCGAATAAGGACTAAAGAAAATAGTAAAATAATTTAGATAAATATCAATCTATCAGTTCTATTAAATAAATCATTGTCAATTTTAACATTCTTTCAAAACATAAACATCCATCTATCAGCATAAAAGTGTTGTGGAACATGTTGTACAACAGCCTCGACATAGCTATTATATTCCAAACTACTCTCGATGTTGTATCATACCATTTTCATATGATTTTGTGATAAGCCAGTGTTACCACATTTTGGTGACTATTTATCCATATTAGACTGGTCGTTGACCAAGGTTCAAATACTTGAACAATTACGTTGGTCATTCATTTAAAAACTACAAACTCTCAGTGATCACTAACTAGTCCATGAGAAAACTCATCACGTCTAAGCTTATCAAAAGGCAATGCATATAAACCTCAATTATATCTACATTATTCAAAGACCATCTTTACACACAAATATTTCTCAGGAAAGAAAATGAGAAATTCTCAGATCTCACGAGCTATACTACATTCTAAGGCATCTCATACTACCAAAGAAAGTAGGACATCAAGTGTTATCCTAGATTGACCTTCCACTTTCAAAAATATAGCAATGCATCACTCTTTATAGGTTTTCTACAACCCTTTCTGGTAAATAAAAATAGTTTTATTTGTATTTGTATATATATATATATATATATACATATATATCAAAAATACAAACAAAGGTATGGTAGTGCCACTAATATATCTATTAGTCAAACCAACCATCCATCAATCATATCTCATGTGATTGTGGGAACGTGAAATATCCATCTATCTATCTATATATTATGCATAATGTGGCATATTCATTGCATAAGGTTAGAGGCATTATCACATCAATCAATCGAGAACATAAGTTTTTTTCATCCATTTATACATTCATCGATAAAATATCTATCATTTTTAAGTAACTATCAAGATACATTTCTTTTTTAAATTATTCATAATCCTAAGGTATCAACCAATTTCATATGATGGCCTTAATTGAGTAGAAAGATCTGGAAAAAGATTAAATAGAAAGTAGTTAAAGTTGAGAAAAACTGTGAAAATTTGGCTAAATGTCAAAAATGAGATATTTCAAAGTACTTCAAACATAAAGTTTTTTGTGAAATTTTTAATCACGATTTTTGAAATCATATCATTTGTGAAACTTAATTTAAAGGAAAAGTCAAAGAAAATGGGGATTAAAAATCTGATGAAAACGTTGAAATACGTATTTTGTTCTAGAACCCAAATATTAAATTTTGATTCTTAGAGATTTGAATTTTTAAACTATTTTTATTGGTTCTAAGTGAGAAGTATTCCCTTATTTTCATTAATAAAAATAAAATGCTAAAAATGTATGTGCCGTTGGGAAAAAATATTGAAATAGTGCTAAAAAAATTGGTTCTGTCGGTGGCTGTTGGTGCCACCAATGGTAAGTGTCGGTGCCAGCAAAAGAGAGCATTTTTTGGTGGTAAGGTTGATGCCACCGACAATGGGTGCCAGTACCTAGACAAACCAATTTTGATATTTTTCTTCTATAATTTCTCCGATTTTGCCCCAAATTCGTCCAAAACTTTTCTAAGGCCTTCCAAACACAATATTGTTATAAGAAATATGAATACTACTTTATTTCGATCTATCAAAACAAAATGTATGAGTTTAATCAACTAATCATGCATGGTTTTTTAAAGAAACACCCCTAGATTGAAATCTTAATTGAGTTCTTAGTTGTTATAAAACTATTTTCTATAAATCTACTTGATAAATTCTTTTGTAAGCAAAATGCATTTTTTCTTGGATCAATGTATCGACGAGACGAAACTTGTATTCTCTTTCGTCGAGCCTTGAATATCACTCAACAGTCTTCGAATCAAAGCTTCTAGTTCTATGAGGCTAAGGTTAGGGTTTTAATAGGAGAAGAGATTAAAAATTCTATAAATTTTCTCTAAGTTTAATATTTATAACGACCTAAGGACGTAAAGGTCATTTTCAAATTTATTTTATTTGTTAAACCAATCTATGTCTCAGGTTCCATTTTTTTCCCCAAACTTATAGTATATTTTAGATAATTTTTCAATACGAACTTAATGGTATTCTCGTATTTTCAAATATCATTTTCTAAAACAATATTTATTTCTAAGTGACCAAGCTTAATCATTAATTAAGATTCTTCGAGATACGTAATGGATTTTTAAGACATTACAAAGGGAATATGCATATCATTTCAATGGATGAGATTTTTTTTTTTGTTCAAATTTAATTACTTCTAAGATTACTAGATGGTTCTCAACTCAACGATTTGGACAGTTGGTGGAACGCCACTGATCCTGTGAAAATGGTCCATGAACTCAAAGCTAGTTAGAGAAATGATGAGATCCCATATAATATGTGTGAAATATCGAAACAACATCAAGGAAAAAATCACACATAATCAAGGATTTATGTGGTTCGGCGGTTGTTCTCCCTCTTTTGTGATCCATGGGTTTTTTGAAGACCATTAGAGATGTGGGGTATTGGTTTCTTCTCTGTTGGGATCACCTTAGGCAACAAGTTAGGACAGTTAAAAGGGAGACAGCAGCTACGTTCTTCCCCTTGTTATCATTACAAAGATCATGGATTAAGGATCCAACCTCACAAGTAATGGGGTGATTCCCTATTTCCTTCCTCTAAGTTTAAGATGAACTTGTCGATCAATTCTTCCATGATTTTAATTCCATTTTCTGCTAACTAAATTAAATAAATAAAACTAAAACAGAAACTTACCAAAGGGATAACAGTGAAGAAAAAAAGTAGAGTTCCAATTAAGTTCCAAACATATTTCTCTAGAGATTTTGGTAGAGTTTTTGTCTTACAAAAATTAGATTGCTTGCTTTTTTATTAGAGTGATCACTCTATCTTCAAAGCGATCAAGGAAGTTTATTTTCTTGTTTTTCTTCTCTTTCTTCTATTTTCTGATATCCTTCCATTTCTTCAATTCTTATCCTTGTTTGCACGGGCATCCACTGATAGACAAAAATGTGTTTTATATTAGACACAAACAGGGGGTGGCCATTTGTATTGTACAACATAAAATCCCTTTGATGTTTACCCACTAGAAAGAAGCCTCAAGGGTGAGTGTCAGACCAAAATTGTCCGAGTGCATGTAACATGTGCCTTGAACATGTGCTTGTAGCATGTGTTGACCAAGACTCAAGAAAAGTTGTGCTTTGTTCTGCAAATCAAGGCAATCCCTCAGAGAGTTGTAAGATAACAAGGGCAACCTCAAATCCAAGCTCAACTTCTGCAAAAAACCCAAGTAAAACATAGAAGAGTTGATACCAATTCTTTCAAACAGTATATCTGTGGGCATAGATATTCTAGTGGAACAGGGAGAAACTGTGATGGAAATAATGGATCCTGAGATCAAAGGTGGGGGCACGAGAGAATTGAGGCTCAATGAGGCATGATAGGGTGCCCATACAAGGTGTAAGGGAGAAAACAAGACCAAGCCAAGTAAGGAGAACAATTCAGGGCACAAGCCCATGTCCAAAGTGGGAACCAACGAGTTGTAATTGAAAAGGCATGCAAGGCATGCGTCATCATGCCTGTGGGTATCTCGAGGATTGTTTGAAAGAGACAGAAAAGTGAAACGTAAACGTTTCACTTGCAAACTCTCTTGACAGAACCTCTCAGGCATCTTCTGTATTCTAAGATATTTGGTACCCTAGCATCTCAATGGCCATTTTTTAGTAAGAAGACTCTCAAACCATTCTCGTTTGCTAAAAAAGTGTGTCGTCGGCATGGTACTGTCAACAGTGCACCCTTGTGGAAACAAACCACTAGTGAAAGAGTTTTTGTAAGGTACAAGGCTTTGTAAAAGGTAGGATATGGGAGCTTTGTGGTAAGGAAAAGAGGAAAAACGACGAGAAATGATTTGTAGGATGTGTAGAGGTTGGAAGAAGAGGAAAACCGAGAGTGGATTTGTTTTGTGGGTGGTGCCATTAGGATTTACCACAGGGCAAAATGGGGGTTGAAATGCATTTAGAAAGGAAAAACGACAAGGTTTGAGTATTAAAAAAAAAAGGGAGAAAAAGAGGGATGGGGGGTAAAACTCGAAAATCGTGGGTTCAGTGAAGGTGAACCAGAGCGATCACTCTGAGAGTGTTTGATGACATACCCATAAAACAATCGCATTCACTTCAGTAGAGCAAAATGTGATCGATCTTCTTAAAGCAATTGTGATCGCTTTAAAAGAGCGAATGTGGTTGCTCTTTTTAAAGTGATTGCGATAGCTTATCCTGGACTTGGCTGAAATGCTGCTCGCTTGGAGAGTGTTCACGGATTGCTCTCAACAGACTTAACTCATTCAAACTCTGAAACTGATGTACCCTCTGACCACTGATTATTGTTGTACCCTGAAACCAATCTGAACCACAAAAATATGCAAACATTGTAGCCACATGGGACCTTGAGGCCTCTTAGTAGATATAGAATTCAGATCCCATCACCCTTCGAAATCAGTGGGCTTCACCCTTAGTACACTTAGGTGCTTTAGCCAAAGCCAAATGCACATGAACTCACATTCTATCTACATGATAATCTTATGTTATGTCCCCAATCTAACTGTGTCATACTGCATATGGAGTAATGGCAAAGACAAAGATGGACAGGCCTGAAGAGACAGCATCAACATCCCAATAACCCTTGGAAAGCACAGTGCCCACAACAAGTACCTCAACAACTCAACAACCATCCAACCAAGAACCACAATCATCTGCCCAACAAATCCCACAAGTTTTACCATGCCAGAGGTATGGCCGAAGGACCTAAAAGAGCATGTAGAAGAAATTACAAGGAACAGTGATTGGGAGTCACCTATCCTGCATATGACCGGGGAGGAATACTGTCTTCAGCCTACCAAACTCAGGCGAGGGGGGCCAAGGGTGAACAAATCATCCAAAAGCAGATCATGTACAATTGAGCTGTAAAGGACAAAAATGTGACCCTAGAGTTCGAATGCCTTTGTATCTGGGAGTCGTCTCAATAGGTTGATTGGGCGAAGAGAGTAATCAGCAACAAAAAGACAAACAAGAGGTTGGTACAAGTGGATCTATTGGCAGCAATGGAAATCAGGATGACCAATGTGTATCAGAACAACCCTCTATTGTTTGCCTAATCTGAAATCTGGAACCTGGGCACGCACACGTTCATCACTGTCGGAAATGAATTCACATCACCGTCGGGACGGAACGAGCTTATGTGCCCGCTCCAAAATTGAATATGATAGAAGAGGGTAAGATGAAGAGGCTTCGAGGGATGAAGTATATGTTGGTCACAACAGCCAACCATGGCAAGGTATCTCTGAAGAGCTTGCGGGAGAAATACAGCCATTGCTATTACCAGGAGATACACTTTGCTGCATTCTTGGTGTACTTTTCTCAGTGTGTTTATCTACTCATGTGTCCTGGAACAATGTGTCAGCAACACAGTCTTCATGATAGTGGCTCATATATTGTTTAGGAAAGACGTGTGCTTGACGAGTCTACTGGTCACTCAATTGTACCAAGCGCTAGAAGGTGGAAGCAAATGGTGCACTGAGAGTGTATATGCACCGTTCTGGGCGCTACAACTTTGTGTGTATCAACCATTCAAGTCCATTGACCCAGCACTGGCCCATAATGTTACACCATCCACCATATACAGAGCCTACTGCTATGGGATCGAGAAGCCAAAAGTAAAAAAGCACGGGGGATTATTACGACGTGTTTTGTAAGAAGTCCCATCTAACATGGAGGTCGTATACAGAGAACGTGTACAGAGAGGAGCCACTCTTCGAGTTGGGGAACAAATTGAGGGGTAAACGCTCAGAGTGGTTATATATCTATAGGTTCACAGCTCCCGGCTACCTGATAGGGATGCCCGCATACACGCTGAAGTTGAAGATGTGCGAAATGGACGACTCTGCAACAAAAGTGATTTACAATCCACATAGAGTGTCCAGGAAATTGGGTTACGATCAATAAGTCCCTTATTCATAGCCCAAGTGCGATTACGCCCAGACTACAGCCACCAAAGCGCAATTCTTTGACCCCCTTAAGATAAAGAGGAAAATGTGGTTCGTAGGAAAGGAAAGGCAGTGGAAAAAAAATGGAGGAATGTAAGCGATACTATTTGGAACACGTGAAAAGGATATGTGCACCTTACTCTCAGTTGCTTGCCGATTCAAAAAAATGGAGAAATGGCTATCAGAGGGCCGATTCTTAGACACATAGATGATTATGGGGCTGGGGACCGATGTAATGGTTGCAGGCAAAGCAAGGGAGACAGATATTTCGAGAACCAATAGATATGGAAGAAATTGATTTTGTAGCAGAAGAAAGTAAAGCTCAAGAAAGAGAGCTAAGAAAACAACAAAATGAACTAAACATAGAAAATACTGAGATAAGAGAAACTGTGGAGGCGAAAGCTCCCAAGAAGAATAAGAAAAGAAACACTCAAGCCACAACAAGCAAAGGTTGGTAGGAAAGTCAAAGCTTAAAAAGAAGAAGAGCAAAGTAACGAGGAAATTACATGCATCTTGTGGATGAATATTCTACTGAAAAGTGATTTTCAAAATTCTTCAAATTGAAAACGAGTTTTTTGATATAAAATTTTAATTAATAAATTTGACGTCATGTAATTTTTAAAGTTTAGTTTGAAAGAAAAGTCCAAGAAGATGGAAGTTGAAAATCTGATAAAAATGTTGAAAGCTGTATTTTGTTCTTAAACCCAAAAATTAGGTTTTAATTTATTGATATTTGAATTTTAAATCATTCGTATTATTTTCAAATTGGAGATATTCCCTTATTTTCATTAAATAACTTATAGTAAAGTATCGAAAATCTATTTTTATCGATGGCATCGATGAGGTTGTTGGTGGCACTAACAGAAACCTCTATAGAACATAGGTTTCTCCTAGTAGCGATTTTTGAAACTCAAACTTTGGTTTTTCTTTGATTAAACATGAAAAATTAAATCTTTTTAAAATTTGATTTATCCTGAAATCATCGCACAACAAGATTGATCATGAGTTTTACGAAAATAATATAGTTTTTCCTAACTTTTAACAATATAAATTATCTTTGAATTAAAAACCTATAATACACAAAAAACTAAACTATTAGAAAGGTTCAAAATTTTCCCTACCTTAGATCGAAAGTTAAGAATTCACGAATAACGCGGGAAATCAAGTTGGGTTGAAGGTTCCACATAGTATGTTGTCGAAAATCTTATTTTTTTCGTTTTACCTCAAAGGTTGCAACGATCCAATCGATTTTCTCTTCTACGCCAACGTCCAATATACCCTATAAATAAATGAAAACCTAGTTTGAAGATCGAGAGAGACTAGGATTTCTCTAGGATTTTTTTTTAGAAGAAAAGAGCTTGAGAATTAGATAAAGTAATGTGGAAATTTTCATGGGTTTTAATATTTATAATGTTAAAAGGACTTAACGATCATTATTAGATTTATTTTATTTTTATTAAAAATCTATGTCTTGAACTTCGATTTTCGCAATTTTATTATCTATTTCAGTGTGAATCTAATGATACAATTAAATTTGTCAAATTTCAACTTCTAGAAAAATCTTTTATTTATTTGGCCTATGAATTTTCTTGAGATACACAAAATCTGGGATGTTAGAAAGATATCATTGGTACAATCAAGTTCTATAGAAATTAGATGAGAAATATTTAGGAAAGATGAATTTGACCCCACAATGAAAGAAAAAAATATAGTCGAGTGTCGTGAGACTCAATGCTCTAATAGCATAAAGGTTTAAGTTTTAGATGCTCAAGATTACTTTGCCTTTAAATATAAAAGATTCAGCACAACTAAATTCTCTACCTTATAAGGATTATGTTAGACTACACCCTATGATCCGAAGTATAAATCAAGCAATAACACAAGAATCTGACACGACACAAAATATACGTGATTCGGTCAAAGAATTGACCTACGTCCATGGGCGAAAACCGACAATTTCACTATATTATCCAAAGAAGAACACGGTTACAATTTCTCTCTGTCTCTCGTATGTTTCTCACACCCTCTAGGGTTTCATCTCTTACCCTTTATATACTTAGGGTTACAAAGAGGTTAAACGGGTCGGATCCAAAACCAAACCAAATGGGCCCAATATTTTGCCCGGGGCCTTCGCCCCCAGACCCCCTATAGACACCTCATTTTTGCATCTTCCCAATTAGACAATTTATTACTCGGATACCGTGAATTCCTAATGATAATCACAAAAAATTCAAAGGCTTGTGAATACTATTACTGATTCCCTCTGTTTCCACTCTTTTCATCTCCTCTACTTGTTACGACTCCCGATTTAGCAAGCATGTACGCTTAGGTTCGCTACACAGTTCAATAACCTAGAGATCTCGCCACACTAGAAAAATACGACTTTGAAACATAGAAATAATCACGTTGGGACTGAAAGAAACCTCACGAAAGAATTCGTAAAAATCTGTAAAAATCGACAAAATGACGAAAATACCTTCATGAATTTTGAACCTCCGAAAGACCTTGAAAATGCCTCCATTGCACTCAGAACATGATTTCGAGTCTAACGGGACCCAAACCAGCGAAAACAGAGAAATTTAAGAAAAATCATTAAAATGACCGAAATGCCCCTCTACCTCCAAATTCAATTTAGAGATTCCAATCTTTAGGAAAATGTAACAAGAATCAAACTAATTAAAAATCCAATTTAAACTAAAAAATAAAATTCAAATTAAAAAAATTAAACAATTCAAATAAAATAATTACAAACAATTCAAATTTAATTCAAAATTAAACAATTAAAACCTAATTCAAAATTAAACAATTAAAACTTAAAATTTAATTCAAAATTATTCAATTAAAACCTAATTAAACAATTAAAACTTAAAATTTAATTCATAATTAAACAATTAAAATCTAATTCAAAACCCAAACAATCGAATAATTAAAAATCAAACAACCGATAAGATTAAAATCAAAACGCAATCAAGAAATTAAAACCAACAAAAAAAAAATTCTAAAATCAATCGGCCAAAATTCTAATTAACCAACCATGAAAATTAAATTCAAAAGCTAATCAACAAATTTAAAATTCAATTAACCCAATCCAAAATGAATTAATACTCAACCAATCACCACCCGGTAGTGGATAATTATTGTAACGCGAGTAGCGTGGGATTGCCCCACCACCATTCTCCCAAAAAATAAATACGTGTCAATTGATTCAAAAAAAAAGAAAAATAAAGAAATTAAAAATAAAATTAGAAACTGATTTTTATAAAGGGAGAACGTCTTCTCTCTTGCAAGGGGGACGGCTTCATCTTCTTCTCCAACGTCAAAAGGCTGGATTCCTTCACATCTCCTCCTCCTTGGACTCTCACTCACAGACGTCTCTCTCTAAGAGAAAAAAAGGCTGAACGTCCTTGGGCTGTGATCTTCTTCTTCTCTCCGTTTTGGCTGAGGACTCTCAGTTCTCTCTCTGTCAATGTCCTTGGGCAGAACCTGCAACTCCCTTCCTACTCAATCTCTCTCAACGTCTTTGAGGCTGGAACGTCCTTGGGCTGGCTCACACACGTCTCTCTCCCTGTTCACCTTCATCATCTCCAACACCTTCTTCTTCATTCTCAGCCCACATCTCTGCAATCCAGCCACGTTTTAGAGAGGACAGCAGCACAGTCCCTGTCATCTCTCTCACCACACTCTCACGACCTCTTGCTGCCCTCTCCATTATCTCCATAAGCCTGCAACCCAGACTCCCTTCTCCACGTCCTCAACACGGCCATTGTAATAGCCCTCCATAGCAGCCCCCATATCACCTCTTTCTCACGTTCTACTTGCTCCAACACAGCCCCATCAACACCCTCTGCTGCCTCCTTTTTATTCACCATCAAACCTGCAACATAACATTGCTGCTGCGATCCCAAAACGCTCCAGACTTGCTGCCCAGCCATTAATTCTGTACCCACGTTTTGCCCAGTCTCTACATGCTATTGCTACAACGTCGCTCTTTGGCTTACTGCTACAACGCTTACGAGAATACATCTCTCTCTGCATGGCTCTTTCTCAGTATCCACCCCCAACAACTCTCTCGCTGCCCTCGTCTCTCCTCACGGCAGCGAATACTCGCAAGTCATTGGATCAGAATTGAAAGAATCGACTCGGCATTATTTTATCCTATAGATAAGTCTTTTTTTTAGTTTGTTTTTATGTATTTATTTTTATTTACTTTTACACATCGATAGGATTAGAAGGATTTTTTTACGAATTTTTTATATATTTTTCTTATTTTTGCATAGCAATAGGATTAATAGAATATTTTTTCTTATGCATTTTTTTTATTTTTTATTTTTATTTTTATTTCTTTTTACATATTGATAGGATTAATAGGATATATTTTTTATGCATTTTATTCTATGTTTTTATTTTATTTTTTGTATCTCAATAGGGTTAGGAGGAATTTTTTTTATTATATAATTTTTTTTTATTAATTTTTATTTTATGTCGATAGGATTAGGAGAAATTCGATCACTTTCTATGTTGTTTCTATTTTTTTTTATCTTCGCATATTGATAGGATTAGAAAAAAAAAAATTAGGTATTTTCTATTTTTTTGTCTTTGCACATTGTTATGGTTAGGGGAATATTTTATTTTTTTTAGTTTTGTGTGACGTAGGTTTTTAGGTTATTTATTTATTCATTATTTATTTGTATATTGATAAGATTAGGATTTTTTTTATTATTTTTTTTTTGTATGTCTTATTTTGTCTTTGCACATTGATAGGGTTAGGAGAGTATTTGTTCTTCTCTTTGTTTTTTTTTATTCTTTATTTTATTTTTTATTTTTTTTATACATCTTTTTCATTAGTTTGTGATGATACGATCTTTGCATTTAAGCATGATGGTTCCATATGATTTTTGCAATAGATTTGTGATGAATTGGTGATGAGTTTAGAGTTTTTCCATGTGATTGGTATACCCATTGACTTGACAAATATGCGTGTTGTCGAATGACAGTTATTTGAACAAAATCAAAAATCATATATGCATGCTTGTTTTGGGTTATTTAAGGATTCGATGAACATGAAAATTCTCTTATGGATTTTCTTTCAAATTTGAAAATTTTATGCAATGATATTTGTCAATCTCTAATTTGGTAAATACGATATCCTGGATTTCTTTGTTTTTGGCAAATTTCCAACTTGGTGATTTTTGACAAATCCATAACCTTCCAATTTGGGCATTCATTTTCATACTATTCTCCTTTTAGAAATTATTTGCAGGTTATTGGGAAATTCATGTTTGGAAACCTTCTAATATGAGGTTGCATAATTTTCTATTTTGGGAAAGACACATACTTGTAAATTTTCATTCTAGGAATTTCATATTCTATCAATTTCCCAATTTAAAATATTCTACATCCTTATATTTAGAAGGTTTACATTCATGGAAAGTTGAGAGTTTTTAATTCAAAATTTTACATTTTTTGAAACTTTCTATTTTGAAAAATGTATTTTTTGAAATTTCTAATTTGGGAATTCAACACATATATTTTTGAATTCTAATTTAGGAAAGTTCAGATTCCAATTTGGAGATCCTAAGTTCTAATTTGACAGTTTCTATTTTGGACAGTTTGGGAAATACTTGCAGGTGAAATTTCTTAATTGATTTTTAGATCATGGAGCTAATCAGGACTTTTTCAAACCCTTCTATATTTTATGGAATTCAAAGAATGATCATGTAATAATTGGGACAATTTTAGCCATAGGACTCGCTTGGCAAACCTAATATAAATTGATGATGATGATTGGACTGTGACCTTGACTGTAGTCTTTGTATGTTGACCATAGGATGATTTGGATCGTAGTAGAGACCGATCATGTTGATCGGGCGGGTTCGGTGCCTAATACCTTCCGAAACATGTAATCTGACCCCTTACCCATCTCTCTAATCCGTGGATCGACCCATATCCATTTGGAATTAATTTTGGTTCATAAACCTAAACTAGGTGGCGACTCCCATTTCTCAAAAGTCCCCCATTAATAAATCGGACCCCTATCCACTATTTAGTGAAAATGGGTCGAGGCGATTCACCCCAGGTAATGGTGGGGAAACCCCACACATTACCAATTAAACGGGTCATGCGGGTCGTTAACGGATCTCAAAAGATCCAGGTTGAATCCACGACAACCCTCCAAATACAAGAATAGAAGACATAACTAACAAATATCCACCTTGGCTTCAATTCTAAACAAAGAAACCGCTTTCGCCTTGCCCTACTAGAGCCTCAAGAACTGCAAACACCTATCAAGTTCAGGCTGCCCCTAAACTTGATACTTGGGATGACCTTAGTCATTAAATCTGCTGGATTCTTTGTTGTATCAATCTTTTTCACTACAATAGCACCTTGAGCAACAACATCTCGAATGAAGTGCAGTCTAACATCAATATGCTTGGTCCTCTCGTGATACATCTGATTTTTGGTTAGATGTATGGCACTTTGGCTATCACAAAATACTGTAGTAACACCTTGTTCCAAACCCAAATCAGTAACTAAGCCCTGCAACCATATTGCTTCCTTCACTGCCTCTGTAGCTGCCATATACTCTGCCTCTGTGGTAGACAATGCGACTGTTGACTGCAAAGTTGCCTTCCAACTAATAGTAGTACCACAAAGTGTAAAAACATAACCTGTCAAAGATCTCCTCCTATCTAAATCACCAGCATAATCCGAATCAACATACCCAACAACACTATCAAAAGTGTCACTGCTTTTATCATATAACAAACCAACTCCTGCAGTACCCTTTAAGTACCTCAATATCCATTTAACTGCTTGCCAATGGATCTTCCCAAGTTTATCCATGTATCTGCTGACTACACTAACTGCATGTGAAATGTCAGGCCTAGTGCAAACCATGGCATACATAAAACTGCCAACAGCACTAGCATAAGGAATATGAGACATGTGCTCCACCTCCTCCTCTATCTGCGGGGACATTTGAGCTGAGAGTCTAAAGTGAGCTGCTAGAGGAATACTCACAGATTTAGATTCTTGCATCCCAAAGTGATCCAACACCTTCTTAATGTATTTCCTTTGTGATACATACAATCTACCTGCTCTTTTATCCCTATGAATCTCCATACCCAAAATCTTCTTTGCAGCCCCTAAGTCTTTCATCTCAAACTCACTACTGAATTGAGCTTTCAGCCTCCTAATCTCAGATGTATCTCTGCATGCAATCAACCTATCATCTACATATAATAGTAAGTACATAAACGAACCATCTGTGAGCCTCTGATGATAAACACAACTGTCATACTTATTCCTGGTATAGTTGTTTCCTACCATAAAAGTATCAAACCTCTTATACCACTGTCTAGGAGACTGCTTCAGGCCATATAAAGATTTTTTCAGCAAACACACACGATCTTCCTTCCCCTGAATAATGAATCCCTCTGGTTGATGCATATAAATATGTTCTTCTAACTCACCATGTAGAAAAGCAGTCTTTACATCAAGTTGTTCAAGCTCTAAATTGTATAAGGCAACCATGGCAAGGAGCACCCTGATAGAAGTATGTTTTACCACAGGCGAGAAAACCTCGGTGAAATCCACACCTTCCCGCTGCGTATACCCCTTTGCCACCAATCTTGCTTTGAACCTAGCATCTTCAATACCTGGAATTCCTTCTTTTTTCTTGAAGACCCATTTGCACCCCACAATCTTCTGACCCTTTGGCTTCTCAACAATCTCCCATGTTTGGTTCTTGTAAAGAGACTCGATCTCCTCACCCATGGCAACACACCACTGTGTTGACTCCTCACATGTAATGGCCTCCTGATAGGTACATGGCTCCTCATCATCCATAGTTTCTGCCACACTAAGTGCATAAGCCACCAAATCTGTATGAGCAAATCTTTGAGGTGGTCTAACCTACCTCCTTTGTCTGTCTCTAGCCAAGCTGTACTATTGTAACTGAACCTCATCCTCAATAATTGGATCCTGTCGTGGTTCTTCATCCTCTTGATCTAAATCATCTGTACCATTATTTTTCAAAATAGAAGCCTCTAGCTCCACCTATTCAATGACACCACGAGGTCTCTCAGTATCGAATATCTCCTTCACACTGAACATGATAGACTCATCGAATGTCACATCTCTACTGATAAGAAACTTTTTCCCTATCGCATCTAGACACCACAATCTGTAACCTTTCACTCCAACTTGATATCCAAGAAAAATGCATTTCTTTGCCCTCGGTTCAAGCTTACCATCGTTTACGTGAGCATATACTGGACACCCAAATATCCTCAATCCAGAATATGTAGCAGGAGACCCCGACCACACCTCCTCTGGAATTTTGAACTCAATAGCACTGTTAGGAGACCTGTTCACCAAATAACAAGCTGTGTTAACAGCTTCAGCCCAAAACTGCTTTGGCAAATCAGAATTTGATTGCATGCACCGCACCCTTTCCAATAAAGTCATGTTCATTCGTTCTGCAACCCCATTCTGTTGTGGTGTCTTCCGTACTGTGTGATGCCGCACAATACCCTCATTTTTACAGAACTCATCGAACTCTCCAAAGTAAAATTTCAAACCGTTATCAGTCCTTAATCTCTTGATCTGTTTTCCTGTTTGTTTTTCTATCAATGTCTTCCACTGCTTGAATTTGACAAAAACTTCATCTTTGCTCTTCAAAATAAATATCCAGAATTTTCTCGAAAAATCATCTATGAACTTCAACATGTATCTACTTCCACCATGTGATGCAACTGGAGATGGACCCCATAAATCAGAATGGATATAATCCACAATATCCCTAGTTCTGTGAATACCCATACTGAACTTTACTCTGCACTGCTTCCCAAAAATACAATGCTCACAAAAGTCCAATTTTTCAATTTTTTTTCCATCAAGCAAACCCTGTTTGCTCAATACTGTCATCCCCCTCTCACTCATATGCCCGAGGTGTATATGTCACAATCTGGTGGTGTCTAAATCTGCTGCTGATACCGATGTCGTACTTGTAATTGTCTGTCCTTACAGTGCATACAACCCATTCTTCTTCAACCCTTTCATTACCACAAGAGCACCTTTAGAAACCCGAATTACTCCATCCCCTACCTTGTAACAACAACCATTTGAGTCTAGCATACCCAAGGAAATCAAATTTTTCTTCAAATCTGAACGTGCCTGACATCTGATAATGTCCTCACAATACCGTCAAACATCTTCACCCGAACTGTGCCTATCCCCACTACCTTACAAGCAGTATTATTTCCCATAAGAACTTCACCCCCATCAAAAGGTCGATAGGTTGTGAACCAGTCCTTATTGGAACATATATGATAAGTGCACGCCGAATCAAGAATCCACTCCTCACTAGAGAAATTGGTAGAAACTGAAAGTACATCACCGTTATCACTATTTCCATCTGCCACTGCTGCATCACCAGCATCATGATTATTATAATTTTGTTTTTCCTTCCCTTTACTATCCGGACAATCTTTTTTAAAGTGTCCTTCTTGATGATAATTGAAATACTTTAACTTTCTAGTCTTTGATTTTGATATAAACCGTCATTTTCCATTATGGTTCCCTTTATGATTTGATCTCCCCCTACCAAACAAACCTTTGCCTGAGCTTTCTGTAATTCCATCTACTTTCTTCTTCAATTCTTTAGAATTTAAAGCAGATTTAATCTCCTCAACCGAAACAGTAGTTTTTCCATACATTAGGGTATCAACAAAGTTTTCATATGAGGGTGGTAGAAAACAAACCAAAAGTATAGCCTGATCTTCTTCATCAATTTTAACACCAACATTCTTTAAATCCATAAGAATACTATTATATTCATCAAGATGATCAGGGATAGAAATACCTTCTCGCATCCGCAAGGTGTAAAACCGTTTCTTTAAATACCACCGATTTGTGAGAGATTTTGTCATGTACCGAGTTTCCAACTTTGTCCATAGCAGATCTATTGTGTCTGAATCATCGACCTCTCGCAGGACCTCATTCCCCAAAGATAATAGAATCATACTGTGTGCCTTCTCCATGATCTCTTCTTTCTGTTCTGGTTTCAACGATTCAGGAAAATTATCGCTTCCCAACAGCGCCTTCGATAAACCTTGCTGAACAAGCAAAGCTTTCATCCGAACCCGCCATAGATTAAAATTGTTCCTTCCATTGAACTTCTCAACATCATACTTCGCAGCCATAGCTCTGATACCAGTTTGTTAAACTAAACCCTATGATCTGAAGTATAAATCAAGCAATAACACAAGAATCTCACACGACACAAAATATACGTGGTTCGGTTAAATAATCGACCTACGTCCACGGGCGAAAAACGACAATTTCACTATATTATCCAAAGAAGAACACTGTTACAATTTCTCTCTGTCTCTCGTATGTTTCTCACACCCTCTAGGGTTTCATCTCTTACCCTTTATATACTTAGGGTTACAAAGAGGTTAAACGGGTCGTTAACGGATCTCAAAAGATCAAGGTTGAATCCACGACAACCCTCCACATATAAGAATAGAAGACATAACCAACAGATTACATATATGAAAATGATAAACTCAGATTACATATGTGGCACAAATCACTAAGAATGAGACTTATGTAACAGATGAGGATAAGCATGAAATTGATGGTATGGGTAACCGTGAAGAGGGATAGCCCTATTAGATAACAGCCCTGGTTGTAAGTTTTGAGTCGCGATTACAAAGCTATAACTATGATGATTGCCCAATTGATCCTAACGTTTCTTTTGTAGGCCATCAATGTTCAAGTAAGAATAAAAGAATAATTTTCAACCAAAGTCAATGATTTAATTCCAGATGTCAGGGAGGACACAACATGCAAAAAGCTCAGATTCGACAACCCAAGGTTGATGAATTTCATAAAATTTGAT
Source organism: Akebia trifoliata (assembly GCF_017979445.1). Taxonomy (NCBI): domain Eukaryota; kingdom Viridiplantae; phylum Streptophyta; class Magnoliopsida; order Ranunculales; family Lardizabalaceae; genus Akebia; species Akebia trifoliata. Next base: position 11,510,180 of record NC_141387.1, read on the forward strand.
GGACTATGGCGACAAATTTTTCGTTGTCAAATTTTTTTCTTTCCAATGGGTAAAAACAATCAAATTAATGGAGGATGAGAGAAATTCAACAACTCTAGGCCATTGAATTTAGGGAACATCATAAATTACATGGCCCTAAGCCATCGAATTTTGATTTCTAAAATTCATAGGCCTTGACTAGTCGAATTTTCCAATTTTCACATAGTAGGACAGGTGTCAATACAATCGAAAGTCCTAAAAGGCGAGGGAAATACATAAAAGAATGTGAATGGAAAACCAAAAATAGATATGAATTCAATCTCATTGACATAAGACTTGGCTTTGGCTTGGATGAAACCGTTGTTTTGAGGTTCCATGTAGAAGAATAAGAAGAAGAAATGATGGAAAAATGGTATCTCAATCTTCCTAGTCATCATGCTCATGAACAATATCAGGATGACCCCAATATTGTTAGTGAATAAGACAGGAAACCATGGTACAAGATGATTTGATGTTTCTCATGTATCATATAAGAATTGAGATAAGTTGACTTCCCCACATGGCATACTCAATCGACTCCCCTGACATAAGGTGTGCAAGAACCATAGATTACCTTTCATTGGGATACACAACTACACAAATTTATGGGATGTGTGGTTGTGTATCCCGAGGCATAAAGTCTATGGTTCTGGCACACTCCACTTCTAAGGGTGTCAATGGGTACCCATTTTAACCAAAATCGAATCGGAACCAGAACCAAAAACCCCAATTCCGGATCCCTTTTTATTGGAACCGATTAGAGCTAGGTCTAAAATGAAACCGAACCGATAGAAATCGGAACCGTTAAGTTCTATCCAATGGATATCTACGGGTAGTCGGAATCGATGTATTTTGTCATTTATTTCCATACTATAAATGATTTAAGGTATTTTTATTTCAAAATAAATGCATGTCATATACAATTCTTCAATGTTTTGTATAAATTATCGATTGAAACTTAAAATGAGTTATTCTTCTAAAAATTTATTACTTTTAACAAAGATAAAATTTTTACTTTTGAAAAAAATCATTAAGTTGTATCTTTAGTATAACAAATTATAATTAAGTTAATAATTTTGTAAATAATATGTTAATTTTTAAAAGGAAAATTTTTGTTATAATGATTTGAAATATTTTTTTCTCATTCGATTCTTCAGAGCCGGAACCGATGGGTATACCCGTGATTTTTGGTTTTAGCGGTTCCGATTCCGATTTCATTTATTTTGGAATCGGACCCGAAATCAAACTAATATAATAGTTATGATTCTAAGTTCTTTAGGAACCGACCCATTGACACCCCTACCCACATCAGGGGAGTTTATTGAGTATGCCACGTGGGGGAGTCATATTATCACCACTCATCATATAACATTGCAGCGTCTTCTTTATAAACCTTGACCAGCAACTCGATCAAGCAAGCTAGACTTATTATGTAACATTTATACGATTTGATAGTGATCCAACAGTGATGGGATTAATGGATCAATGGGTTCCCTTCATTTAATTAGAAGTGTTGGCATCATCCTTAGTTAGTAGTCATTCCTTCTGTCCAAACCACTCGATGATACCCCAAGATTCTTCAGACAATCTCAAAGAGCATCCATCGGCTTAAAGTCTAAACTTAGGGATTCCAATAATGGGTGACAATCAAAAGGATAATACCATATAATTTTCTAGAAACGCGATAATCTGACAATGCCACTTGGCACACTCAATCGACTCTCGTGTCATGAAAAATTCAAGAACCATAGATCTGTATGTTTTGGGATACAAAATTATACTTTCCCATTATAATGTGTATCACGAGAGAACTGTGTATCTTTAGGCATACGATCTACTGTTCCCGAACTTATCAAGTCAGGAGAGTCGGTTTAGTGTGCCAATTTTCTATTATAGTATTAGATGCGCAGTATCATCCGGGATACGATGCAATTAAAAGTATTAAAAAATTTTGACTTATGATAAATGAGAAGAATTTATAACCCTTTAAATGAATCTCACGCATCAAAAGTCAACTTAAATAGGATAATCCCAAAGTCCATTGTATAGTCTTTAATTAATGGTTCAAAAAAATATAATATAGATTAGATGCCATTCATCATTGAATCTCGTTGACTTTATTTCTAAGAGAATCCATAAGCATTGAAAGACTATCTAAGAAGATCGGTGCCGTCCTCCATGTGCGTCCATGTTTCATGATAATTTGCTTATTATTGATCACAATGTATTCCCTTTATATAAATCAACATTGACTCTTCTCATAGCAAAGCCATCATCAATATCCATCTCTCATTCCATGGCTTCAGATATAGTTTTTGGTCTTTCAATGGTGACTTCTCTCTTAGCTATACTGTTATCTATCATTTTTATTATGCACAAGAAGAACACCAACAACAATATCAAGAAGAAATTACCCCCTGGAGAGATGGGTCTTCCTTGGATCGGTGAAACATTTGATTTCTACAAAGCCCAACGCAACAATCGATTATTCGAAGAGTTCATTGAGCCTCGGACAACAAAACATGGAAACATCTTCAAGACAAGGCTGATGGGATCACCAACAGTGATGGTTAGCGGTGCCGAAGCTAATAAGTTCTTCCTCTCCAACGAATTCAAGCTAGTTGTGAGTTCGTGGCCATCTGCATCGGTGCAACTTATGGGTACGAATTCTATTATGGAAAAGCAAGGTGATCAACATCGATGCCTTCGTGGGGTTATCGCAGCTACTCTCAGTTCGACCAGCCTCGAAGCTCTAGTCCCGAAGATATGTAGCTCGGTCACAGCCCACCTCGATGAACATTGGCGAGGCCAAGACACAATAAGCCTATTTCGGTCAGCAAAGATGGTAACATTTTCGATTGTTTTTGAGTGTTTGTTAGGGATCAAAGTGGAACATGGGATGTTGGAGATGTTTGAGAGGGTTTTGGAAGGGGTGTTTGCACCGCCTATCGAGTTTCCAGGGTCTAAGTTTTGGCGAGCGAAGAGGGCAAGAATGGAGATTGGGAAAATGATGGTAAATATCGTTAGAAAGAAAAGGGAAGAAATGGAAGGAAATTTGAAAGGAGAAGAGGATGGGATGTTGTTATCCCGTTTGGTTGAAGTTTTGATAGGTGGGGAGATTCAAGAGGAGGAGGTTGTCGATAATGTGGTGTTGTTAGTGTTTGCTGCTCACGACACAACCTCGTTCGCCATTGCCATGGTGTGTAGGATGTTGGCTCACCACCCCAACTGTTATGCTCAACTTCTCCAAGGTAACCTATTCTTCTTTTTATATGTTTCTCATCTTAACCATGATCATAGAACTCGAGCTGGGTCGACTCGAAACTCAGCAAGTTGATTCAATTGGATTTTGAGGTGACTCATTATCCCGTCGATGGAACCAACTCGCCAAGTCAAGTTGGCAAATCATTCATCAACTCAGCAAAGTCAACCTGAAAATGTACTGAGTCGAGTTAGACCCTCAACCGAGTTATTGTGTTATATATGCTTTCTGTGGAGAACAAAAAAGTATTTATTATTTTAAAATATTAAAACTGATTTCTTAAATATTTATAAATCTAATATATATATTTTTTACTCATCTGAATCAACTCGTGAGTTGCTGACTTCACTCGAGTTGGAGAAGAAAACACTTAGCTTTGATGCATCCAAGGCATAGAGACCACGCTTCCGAGTTCCCACCATTACAATTTCCCAAGTGTTCCTATCCTTTATCGCAAAACCACCAGCAGAAAATTCAAATATATAAGGATAATCACTCGTAAATTGATTGACTGAAAGGAGATTCTTTTTAAGTTCAGGAACTAGAAGCACATCACGGTAGTTTGAATTTCCCATTTTTGTTGTCTAGGATAGTATCAACAATATGAGTTATCTTTAAAGTATGTCCATCTCCAATCATAATAATGTCATTTCCATGATAAGTTTCAAGGTTGAGTAGTTTACATTGGTTGCTTGTCATGTGTGCGGATACCCCAATATCCGGAACTAACCAAAATCTTGATTATGTCTTGTTGTAATGGAAGCTAGTGCATTGGTTATGTCATCTGGAGTGTAAACTTGATTGAACATGTGCCAACATTTTAGATCAATGTCCTCATTTCCCACAGATTTGACAAGATACATTAATATCTAGAGCGCTAGTAGTTTTTGTAGATTGACTGTTATTATCATTATTTTCTTGTGACTTCTAATTTCTTCTTTCTGACCATTATCTTTATTATTCTGACCATATTATAAGAAACCATTATCTTTATTATTTTCTTCTTACCTCCCTTTTTTATTAAATAATTTCCCTATGTTATGATTATGTTAGCCTATGAAAGCAACAGATTGAGTTAATCTTTCTGATTCTTAGTGACGCTTAATGACTCTGAAGTAGAGGGATAATTTAGTTATGAAACAGGGTTGGGGGCTTAAGTATAGTATTCACAAAAGATTATTGTTCATGGCCTGACCCATTGAGTAGCCACAATACCTTCCTATGATCATCAATAACAACTAGATCGTCACATATGGTTTTAAATTCCCTAAGATAATCAGAAAGAGGTGACGTACCATTGCTTACATGATGGATCTTCTGTTGTAAATGAAACCATGCTCTTATGGATCTTGTGCCAATGCATCATTGAGTGTTGCCCAAATGACCCTGGAATTATCCAATCCAACCACAAGACTAAGGACATCTTCATTGAGGGTGTCAAGATCCACTAATGCAGCAACCTATCTGAATGTCTCCAGGCTTGAAAGTCTGATTTATGATCTCCCTCTGGCCAATGGTAGATGTACCATTTCGGTGCAATAATCATCTCAGGTGGTGCTGAGCTGAGATTACTCCATTGATGAAGCCTATCATGTCTTGGCTTTCTATCAAACCAAGCATTTATGTCCTCCACATGAGATAAATGTTTTGAGTGAGTTTAATCGAGACAAAATTCCTAACATTTTAGGTAAAGAGATATGGGTATGAAGAACTTGTGTTGGCCATGGATTAAACTTTTCTATAAGAAAATGCGAAAAAGAAGATGACAGAAAAAAGGGGCTTTACATGAACTGCTTCATGTATGGCTCTTATACCTTAAAAGATAACCAGATACAGAATCTTCCATCTCTCACTGAGTTAAGAATGAAGAGAACTGTTCAATGTATATCGATAAATGTTACCGTAACTAACAGAGATATTCTTCTAAAAGTTACAATACTTAACAAAAAGAAAGATAAAAAATCGTCAGTTACAATACATAAAAGGAAAGAGTAGTGGGAATTAGTTAATTGTATTTTCAATTTCATTTGATCTACATGTACATGTGACCCACAATCTTGATGTGCATGATTCTCTACATAACATGTCAACAACTATCCAATGGAAATGTAGTGGATATGTCATTTGCCAGTTAATAAAACTCTAAGGTGAACGAAAAAATCAAATTTTGAAATAGGGCATTTTTTTCTTTTTTCACTTTTATTTTCAATCCCAACTTAACCTACTAATCAAATGATTCTTTAACAAATTTTCCTTATCATAAAGATTTTAAGAAAATACATGACTTTTTAACATAATTAATCAAATGAAAAAGAATTGATTCAGCTGATCTTAAACTTTTTGGATGAAACTATGATAACGAATTTCCTTCCTTGTGGGAGGAAGATGAAATATGGATTCATTGGTACTCCAGCCAATCAATTTGATGAATTTTGTTACCATTTCCAAATGGATATCCATTAACCCCATTCATAATAAATGATTTTTTTTTTCTTTTTCCCATATATTATTTCGTAAAATCATTAAAATTCACAATTTTCAATCCATTATACTCTTATAGAACACTTGGAGATAATGGATACTAAAAGAAAGGGGCAAACTCTAACCCTAGAAGATACAAAGAAGATGAATTATACATGGCAAGTTGCTCGAGAAAGCATGCGGCTGTTCCCACCCATTTTCGGATCTTTCAGGAAAGCGATTGTCGACATTGATTATAAAGGATTTACCATACCTAGAGGATGGAAGGTACTCTCTCTCTCTCTCTCACTCAAACACATGTGCGCATGCACACACACACACACATTTATATATATATATGGAAAATGTTCAGCACCCTCCTATTTACCCTACGTATATATATATATATATATATATGGGTCACGTTATTACGACCCCCTTTGCGACACACCTTTTTGTCTTATATGGGCAAAAATGTTTGGAATGGGCTGATTTTTTGTGAGGATGATCTCTATGGTGAGGAGATCATCCTGGCAAAAAATCATCCCATTCCAAAACTTCTAGACCGTCCGATTTTTGTTGAAAAATTATAGACCGTCCAATTTTTGTAAATCAATTTTGATGGGGCTAGAAGTTTTGGAATGAGATGATTTTTTGCCAGGATGATCCCCTCACCATAGAGATCATCCTCACAAAAAATCAGCCCATTCCAAACATTTTTGCCCATATAAGACAAAAAGGTGTGTCGCAAAGGGGGTCGCAAAGGGGGTCGTAATAACGCGACCCTATATATATATATATATATATATATATATATATATGGGAAATGTTCAGCACCCTAAGTTTTACCACACACTTTAACAAACGTTTTTTGTCCTACATGGGTTAGAAGTTTTGGAATGGGCTGATTTTTGGTGAAGATGATCTCTATGATTAGAAGATTATCCTCCCCAAAAATCAGCCCATTCTGAAATTTTAGCCCCATGTTTACACGTTGAAAAATCGTGGACCGTCCATTTTTTGTAAACCATTTTTGATGGGGTTAGAAGTTTTGGAATGAGCTGATTTTTGGTGAGGATGATCTCCTCACCATAGAGATCATCCTCACCAAAAATCAGCCCATTCCAAAACTTCTAACCCATGTAAGACAAAACACGTTTGTTAAAATGTGTGGTAAAGCTTAGGGTGCTGAACGGGACCCTATATATATATATATATATATATATATATATATATATATATATTTATATGGAAAATGTTCAGCACTCTCCTATTTACCCTACGTGTTTCATCCTACATGGGTTAGAAGTTTTGGAATGAGCTGGTTTTTTGTGAGGATGATCTCTATGGTGAGAAGATCACCCTAACCAAAACTCAGCTCATTCCAAAACTTCTAGCCCCATGTTTACAAGTTGAAGAATCATGGACCGTCCATTTTTTTAAACCATTTTTGATGGGGTTAGAAGTTTCGAAATGGGCTGATTTTGGTGAGGGTGATATTCTCACCATAGAAATCATCCTCACCAAAAATTAGCCCATTCCAAAACTTCTAATTCATGTAGGACAAAACACGTTGGGCAAAACGTAGGGTAAATAATAGGGTGCCGAACATGCCCATATATATATAGGATCATAGGTTGAAAGTTTTGGAATGGGCTGATTTTTGGTGAGAATCATCTCTCTGGTGAGGAGATCATCCTCACCAAAAATCAGCTCATTCCCAAGCTTCTAACCCCATCAAAAGTGGTTTACAAAAAATGGATGGTCCACGATTCTTCAACTTGTAAACATGGGATTAGAAGTTACAAAATGGGCTATTTTTGGTGAGGATGATCTCTTAACCATAGAGATCGTCCTCACAAAAAATTAGTCTTTTCCAAAACTTATAACCTATGAACGACAAATAGTAAGATGCCAAACATTTCCCACATATATAGAGAGAGGTGCAGTTACCTGGACCAAGGGATCAATTAGAACCTAAACCACACTAATGGATAGTTGACATGTGGATTTAGTTATTTAGTAATCTAACTAGGGTTGGTGAAACCATGGTTAAAAACTTCATTTACTCGATTTTCTATAACTGGAGAAGAATAAAATCCTTCTTCCAACCTTTTCTCTAATTCAACACGTTTCATCGCAACTATCATCTCAATTCTCAATCGCCTTTTTATTATCAAAAATCGAGGGATTTGCTTCAAGATCAAGGTTGTTCTCTATAGATGTGATTTTTGTGATTTCCTCGAGATCTTTCTTCTCCTGATCGAATGACTTGGAACTTCTCAAGATCGTCCTTATTCCCTGTTCCATAGAACCTCAAATGCCCAAGTTAGTCTCAATGAAATTGAGACAAAGTTTCAATTGTAGAAGAATTGCATACCTTAGATGTAGGGATCCTCCTCTATTTATAAATAAGAATTTCTATTTTACACATTTCCAACCTTATCTCACTCTATTTTGGGATAAGAATCATGTGGGTTCCTCTTTCCAAGAGTTCCTTCTAATTCATTTGCCCAAATCCCAAGGATTAGAGACCTTTCCTTTTACGAAATTCCGCTCTTCTGACCTTTATCTAAGCCCCTCATTCTCGGTGAACTACCAAGTGACTGCTTACTTATGGTCAGAAGAATGTTCTTAGTGAATTTTATTATTCCCTAATGACACAAGGCTTTACTTGATAGGTCGAACAATTTATCCCTCCACAACTTGTACTGTTGCATTGTGCCTAGTGGGTTTTACTACCTACTAAAGAGGCAGGGTCGGGAGGTGTTGTTCCAACCCCTTGAGACTAACAAGGAGTGGTTCCTCTATCCTATCAAAGTCTCAGGCTCATGGGTGTACGCCGAGGAGAAGTCTACCATTGTCCTAAAAAATTGTTGTTTCAATTAGACGGGTAAGGTTCCTCCTAAGACTAACAAGGAGTGGTTCCTTTATCCTATAAGAGTCTCAAGCTCATGGGAGTACGCCAAGGAGCAGTCTACCATTGTCCTAAAAAATTGTTGTTTCAATTGGATGGGTAAGGTTCCTCCTCAAATTTTTAACCGGGCTTTCTTTCCTTGTCATTCTTGACCTGAGCTAGTCGTTTTGTTTGGACTTTTGCATATATTAAGGGCAACAATCTGCTCAAAACTCCCATTCTTGAGTTAATTCTCAAAGACAAAGAGTTCCAAAGGCAATTAACCTCCCTTTCTCCTTCTCTTCCAATTAGCACCGCCCCTCACCCTAAGGAAGGTTCTTCTCCACCCCGTCAAACTACTATTCTTTCTTCCACCCCTTCTTCTTCTATAAACCTCGGGTCTTCTTTCGACATTGAATCTAAGGGAGAGATGAGCTCTCCACTTGTTACTATGAAGCCTTCTACTCAGAAGCACCCCATTGTCTTCCTGAGTCTACCCCCACCCCTCTTACCATCTTACCTCCAACCGATCATTCCTATAATCCTACCCCTTGCCAAATTATCTTCCACTTAGAGAGTGGTGATCAAGTCATCCACGTTAACTATGACCAATAGAGCAAGAGACAGAAGAGGACTTATGCCTTAAAGGATCAAGACATCACCCTAATCCCTTCTGATGTGGCCCACGAGGCCGAGGGACCTCTTGTTCAGTAAGTCCAATCAAAGGGAAAGGTCCTCATTCTGAGGATCCCCATGGGGGTTTCAACACTAGTCGATCCCAAAGTGGCTCAGGGACTCATAGAGGAAAGCATCCTTCCCTTCGATAAGGCTCATGAAAAATGACTGTGTCATTTATGAACAAGCTCTTTAGCCGCCTAACAGGTATTTTTCTCTCCTATCTTTTTTTCATTTTGATGTTTTCATTTCTGTTCTTTTCCAATTTGGTATCTTTCTGCTTTGTAGGTATAGTGCAATGTCTTTTCCCTGGCTTGGGGCTTGCTTCTCGCATTCCTTCCTTGAAGCAAAGAGAAATGAGGTATCTGACCTTTAGGATCAAGTAAAAATCTCAAGACCCAGCTGGAGAACAGTAACGATCAACTGGCTTAGGCGGCCCTGGCTTTCAAAAGTCGATTTGAGAGGCTAGAGGAGGAAAATGAGTAGAAGAAGAAAAAAAAATAGAGAGACAGAAGGCTAGCCTCCAGTAGGAGCTCAACACCAATATTAAGGAGTAGGAGGACATTTGAATGAAGAACGTGCTCTCATGGCCCAACTGGAGGTTGTCTTGTTGGAGCTTGGGCAAGTAAGGCCCTCACTCCGGTCCTAACCTTTGGCCGCTTCTAATCCGACCGTTGTTGCCTCCACCTCCTCTGCCCTATTAATGTAATATCCTCTACTGGGGCTAATCCGCTTATCGACCCGATGTAGGTCTAGGCTTTTGTAATTTTTTTTCTTATGTGTTTTTTCTTATATCAATGAACATTTCCTTTCGCCAATCTCCCATCATCTCTCTCTTTTTCTAACCTTGTACACTTAGATCATTTTTGTTTCCTTTATTTTCTCATTTTTATGTGAAAGGGTTAGTTCCCTAGTGAACCAATCTTCTTTGCTTTTGATGACTTTAGTTTCTCTTGCCTTATAAAACTTGGTTCCTATCTAACGACCTTATTGTCTCGGATAAAATTTTGCCTTACTCAAGCTTACTTCCCATTGAACCAACCTTATTACCTTAGAAAAAAAATTTACTTCACTCACCTCATAGAGTGAAACTTTATTCCAATTGAATCGACCATTTTGCCTTAGATAAACTTTTGCTTCACTCGCCTCATAGAGTAAAACTCGATTCCCATTAAACCGACCCTTTTGCCTTAGATAAATGTTTGTTTCACTCACCACATAGAGTGAAGCTTGGTTCCCTTCGAGCCAACCTTATTGTCCTAGATAAATTTTTGTTTCACTCACTTCATAAAGTGAAACTTGGTTCCCATCGAACCGACCCTATTGCCTTAGATAAATTTTTTACTTCACTCACCTCATAGATTGGAACTCGATTCTCATCAAACAGACCCTATTGCCTTAGATAAATTTTTACTTCACTCACCTCATAGAGTGAAGCGTTGTTCCCATCAAACTGATCATATGCCTTAGATAAATGTTTTCTTTATTCACCAAATAGAGTAAAGCTCGATTTTCATCAAATCGACCCTATTGTCTTAGATAAATTTTTACTTCACTCTCCTTATAGAATGAAGTTCGTTTTCCATCGAACCGATCCTATTGGCATAGATAAATTTTTACTTCACTCACCTCATAAAGTAAAACTTGGTACCCATTGTACTAATCATTTTACCTTAGATAAATTTTTGTTTCACTCATTTCATAGAGTAAACCTCAGTTCTCATTGAAACGACCTTATCATTTCACTAAAATACTCATTCAAATGCTACATTTTTATACATAATCGAATCTCTCTGAAAATAAACATTTTTATAAAGTAATTAAAATAAATCAATGGTCAAATAAACTCTACTACACTAGAAAGTAAATTCCATTTGAAAATTAAAGAAATCCCTACTACTAAATTACTAATCCTTATTGATAGTACCTTCTTAAATTAAAATCATTCCACGGTGATTCGATTGAATCCCCAACCATTGTCTTCTCTCCTACCTTCTCGAGTTTGTCCATAATGTAAGGGCCACCACAGTTTTTTTCTGAGCTTTCCACCGTTAGGTGCTTGTGTGTTCTGGAAGACCTTCTCCAGAACCAAGTCTCTTGGCTTAAATATCCTTGTGTGCATCTTCCAATCATAAGATCTTTCAACTCCTAATGATATCGTCTAAGCCTTTCCAACATCATTTCCCTTGTTTCATCCATCCAATCAGGTTTTAAGCTATGAATTCTTCGTTGACAATATCCCTAGCTATCCTTGTTCAGCCTGTTGGTACTTGTACCTTTGTTGGAAATATCATTTTTATCCCATACGTCAAAGCAAACAGAGATATACACATACCCCTTCATGCAGTGGTTTGATAGGCTCATAACACATTATGCATCCACCCACCTTCATTTCTGCTCATCCAGCTTCTTCTTCAAGTTACCTAGTATTATCTTGTTCGATGCCTCAACTTGCTCGTTCCCCAGTGGATATCTTGGTTTGGAGTTCAACCTTGAATTTCGTATTCCTAATAATAAGCCATGGCATGATTCTCTTTGAATTGATTCCAATTATTAGGTACCATGACATAGGGTATTTCAAAACTTATTATGATTTGTTCCCATAAGAACTTGACCACATCTTATTCTCTAATTCGAGCCAATAGTATGGCCTCTATCCATTTGGTAAAGTAAGTTGTCCGATGAGCAAGAACTCCCTTTTTTCGATAGTTCAAGGGAATGGTCTCATTATGTCCAACCCCTATATAGCAAATGGCCAGGAACTGACGATTGGATGGAGTTCCTCCATTGGCTGATAAATCATCTGAGCATGTTTTTGGCACTTGTCGCACTTCTAAATATATTTATTCACATCATCTTGCATGTATGGCCAATAGTACCCTTGGGTTATTATTTATGGGTCAAGGAACTTCTTCCAGAATGGTTTTCACAAACCCCTTCATGTATATCTCCCAAAACCAATCGTGCATCTTCTGAGTCTAGACATCTCAAGTGTAGGCCCCCGTAAGACATTCGGTAGAGTACCCCATTCACCATGAGATACTGACTCGCTTTCCTCTTTAGTTTCAATGTCTCTTTTTTGTCTTTTGGTAGTACCCCTGATCTTAAATAATTCATTATTTCGTCCTTCTAACTAAGCCTCATCTATCGGCATGCAATCCTTCACCTTTTCAAGCTCCGTATTCAATTTACCTTCAAATTTGACCAGGATAGTTCAGGCTTTCGTATCCCTGAGTATTGATGTCACATATGCCAATGAATCTACATGTCAGTTGTCATCTCTAGATATCCTTATTATCTTTACCCTTTTGAATTATGTCATTTGCTCCTAGACGAGCCGCACGTACTTGGCCATTCTTCCGTCCTTCGCCTGATATTCCCTTCTACAATGCTCAACCACTAACTGGGAGTCTGTATAAACTTAAAGTTCTTGGATCTTTAGATCACGAGCCATCTTTAGCCCTCCAAGCATGGCTTTATATTATGTTTCATTGTTAGAGGCTCGGAACCCCAATTTCACCACCTTTTCTAACCTATCATTGCTTAGGGTAACCAAAACCATCCTTGCGCCTGATCCCAAACCTATTATGTTTTCGAACTCATGGGGTCAGGTAAATTTTCTTCTAATGGTTATACCTCTTCTTCTTCTTCCTAGTACGGGTCTTCTATTGGGAAATCAACTAGGAAATCTACCACCATCTATCCTTGTTGAGCGTTCCTCGATTTGAAGATCAAATTGAATTCCCCCAATGCAATTGCCCATATGGAAATTCTTTTAGACTTCTCTGATCCGCACATGAATTCCTTGAGTGGATAGTCTGTGATAACCTTGACATTGTGAGCTTGGAAGTACGGCCTCAACTTCTGAGCTGCATACACCAATACGAGTCCAATCTTCTCAATTAAACTGTACTTAACCTCAGATTCTCCCAACTTTTTACTTATAAAGTAGACCAGCATCTCTCTTTTAACCTCTACTCTGAACAAGGCCGAGCTTGTCGTTATTGGGGTAGACCTTCAAATCTAAAAAAGCCTTCTCACATTCTTCCCTCCATTTGAACCCCATCCCTTTTTTGAATAACATAAAGAGGGGTAGACACTTGTTTGAAGACCTTCAAATAAATCTATTGAGCATAACCACTGGACCTACTAAATTTTATACTTGCTTCAAATTGGTCGGAGAAGGCATCTCAGACATTGCCCTTATTTGATCTAGATTCACTTCTATTCCTCTTTTCGTCACCATGCATCCAAGGAATTTTCCTAACGAAACCCCAAACATGCACTTCTTCGAATTGGGACGCATCCCATACTCCCTTAATCAAGTAAACATCTCCCCTAGATGATCCATATGGTCCTCTAACAACTTAATTTTTACGAGCATATCATCTATGTATACTTCCATAATGTCCAAGAGCTTATCTTCAACATCTTGGTGATCATTTTCTGACACGTGACCCTTACATTCTTCAAATCGAATGGCATAACCTTGCAACAGAAGAGCCCTTGCTCTATGATAAAAGCAATTTTCTCTTGATCCTCGAGAGCTAGCTGAATCTGGTTGTATCTTGAATACCCGTCCATGAAAGAAAGTTTTTCATTACCAACTATGACATCCACCTACTAATTTATCCTTGGAAGAAGTAATTCATATTTTGGGCACGTCTTGTTGAGATTAGTGAAGTCGATACAAACCCTCACCTAACCATCCTTCTTTGGTACTACCACAATGTTTGTGAACCAGGTTGGATATTGCATTTTTCGAATGAATCGAGCCTCCAATAACTTTGCCACCTTCCCATTAATCGATTACCTCAGCCTTGGTACTAACCTCTAAGGCTTCTATTGCACGGGTCAAAATCCATGGTCTACGTGCAAGTGATGACTCATGATTTACGGATGTATACTAGGCATTTCTCCCAATGATCATGCGAAGACATTCTTATTTCTTCTCAAGAAATCCACCATCTTCTTTTTCTTCCTTTTCTGTACTTGACCCTACAAAGGTCTGATGTATACTTTCTTCTCCTAAGTCGACCTCTTCCACTTATTCTACTGCTGACACTCATTTTATTAATGGTTCCTTTTGTAATAACTATTGATCATCACCCTTGGGTGGGTCGGGTTTCACATCTTCAATTCGATTTCGGTATTCATTTTTCCTATCCTCCTTTATTGCATTGGAGAAATAGTTTTGAGTTACCACTTGGTCTCCATTGATCTCCATAAGATCCTCACTGGTTGAGAAGCATGCGACATGATGATAATTTGAAGGCACAACCTTCATCGAATGTATCCATCTCCTACCCAGTATGGTGTTATAAGCTAAAATGGCATCTACTACCATGAACTTGGTTATTACCACTTCTAGCCCTACCGCTATGGGTACGGTGATTTCCCTATCTAGTATTATCGAGTTTTCGTTGAACCCGTACACACTAACTTTCGCCTATTCTAATCCTCCAACCACTCTCATCCACTTGGCTATCGAGAGAAATAGGATATTTATCGTACTTCCAAAGTTGACAAGGATCCTCTTTAAATCAAATGTCCCTACTACCAATGTAATGACCAAGGCATCGTTGTGTGGATTGGTTACCCTTTTCAAGGTCTCTTGAGTAAATATTATTGTTTTGCTTTCCCAAATTTAATCAAGTACTCGAGCTATGGTTTCCCTCTTTATAACTTGGTAAACCTCCATTTCGTGTTGTGTCTTCTTAACCTTAGTGTGATGTGAGATTTCGACTACCTTATCAGATCAAAATTCTTCGATGATTGTGTTGACCTTTATCCTCCTGTGCTGGCAATCCCCTTATAGGTGGAGGTGGAAGATCTCGTCTCCTAGACTCCTCTGTTGCCACCACTACATATAGTCTGAGCTTTCCTTGGTCTATCATGTTCTGAATGACATGTTGTAATATCTAGCAATCATCGATCGAATGATTTTCCACCTAATGGTACTCATAATATAGCTTTCTTGACCTTCCTTGATAATTCAAGGATGGTGGTACGAAACTCGGGTCATTCTTTATATACTTCAATATTTCTTAGGGTTTCTCCGTCAAAAGTGTTAGGACCCTTCTTGAGTTTCATGAACTTTGACCTGTAAGATCCCTTATTTTCTTCCTGTCCCTCCCCCCCCCCTTTTCTTTCTCTTTCCCTTTACTTTCTAGTTCTATTTTGGCCGGAGTAATAGTATGCATCGTTGGACTTGCCTTCCGAGCCCTACTCTTCAGTGTTTCTTTCAAAATGATGTACTTTTCGGTCAGAATGTACAGATCCTCCAACCTTTTTGGCGAGTTGGTGATAAGCTTCTTATGCAACCTTGTTCCTAGTACGATCGCATTGACATAAGCCTAGATAACCATGTCATCATCAGGGTTCTCGACCAAAAACAATTGAGTGTGGAATCAGGCCGTGAAAGTATGGATGTTCTCCTTCTCTTCCTACCTTAAGTAAAAAAACACATTGACCTTGACCTTCTTACGTATATTGTGAATATATTGAGCCACGAAGAAATCCTCCAATTACTAAAAGTTTTGAATTTCCCCTTGTGGTAGTTTTTGGAATTAGGTGATAGCTCTTGACCTCAAAGTGAATGGGAACATCTTGCACGTGAGTATGTCCTTCTCCTGATAAAGAATCATCAGGTTATTGTAGTACGTGAGGTTCTCTACAAGGTCCTCAGTTCTATGGAAAGAATTGAACTTGGGCATGTGGAACTTCCTCAATGGCTCAGAACTCTAGATCGCCTATGTGAATGGCAACATTCTCAAATCCCTGACCACCGAGCGAACGAGATGTCTTACTTGCCCCCTTTGTCTCAATAAGTCCTCCACTTCCCCCAATGTCAGTGGGTTGGGTGGTACATTATGCCCTTGGTTAACTTGATTCCCTTCTGATCAAACCTCGAGGTCATGATTACAGTTTGGCACCCAAGATCATCATCATTGCCCCTTTGTTATTTGATCCCTCTACTCTCTATTATCGCAGTTGTTTGTTCTCTATCATAAGGGCTCTAATCTCTTCTGATTGTCACTCTATACTTTGTTGCAATTTTGTCCACACTTTTACCAACAAGGTTTGGACATCCTCAATGGGGTTCTTGTTACCCTCCACGACTGCTCATGTTGTCGCACCACCCATTGTTGTGACTCCTACAACTTCTGTTGCCCCCTTTACTTCAGCTTCTGTTTCAACCCTTTGACTATTGTTCATTGTGTTTGTCATGTGTACCTCATATTTTTTGTCGGTTCCCACGAACGGTGTCAATTGTAGAGGTAAGTTTTGTGATTACCTCGAGATCTTCTTTCTTTTGATCAGATAACCTACAACTCCTCGAGATCATCCATGTTCCTTATTCCACAAAACCTCTGATGCCTAAGTTTATCCTAATGAAATTGCAACAGAATTTCAATTGTAGAAAAATTACGTACGTTAGATGTGGGGATCCTCCTCTATTTATAAAATAAGAATTTCTATTTTGCATGTTTCCAATCTTATCTCCTATTTTGATATAAGAATAGTGTGGGATCCTCTTACCAAGAGTCCCTTCTAATTCATTTGCCCAAATCCCGAACTCCTAGGGATTAGAGCCCTTCATTCTCAGTGAACTACCGAGCAATTACTTACCTATGGTCGGAAGAATGTTCTTAGTGAATTCTATTGTTCCTTAATGACACGTGTCATTATTGATAGGTCAAAGAATTTATTCCTCCGCACTCTCCACTTTAATTCTAGGATTTTCCTTCAAGATCAAAGAAGTTTTCTAAACCCTAGTCTGGAAAAACAACAAGGAATCTCTGTAACTCTTTGGAATGAACTTGAAGACCCAATTTCTTTAAAAAACAAGCAAACCAATTTCACTAAAGGAATTTTCAAAATTAATTTGAGGCTTGTGTTCTCCTTATTAAATTGTTAGGGAATCTCATCAGATTGCAATTATTCATTTAGATAGTAATGCAAGAACAAGAATATTACAATACAAAATCATTAAAAATTGGTGACTTGCAACCTACAAGGGTAATAATTGTTGAAGCTGGAATTCAATGATCTACTATTTCTTTATTCAATGTGTTTTTCACAAATCTCTTGAGATAATTTTATTCAATATGTTTGTCACAGAAGAGAAGAGAGAGAGAGAGAGAGAGGATTATAGATTAATTACATTTTCTTTGATCTCCACAAATCTCTTGAGATAATTTCCTTCAATGTGTTATGCACGAAGAGCTAGAGGTTGTTGAGAATCATAGATTGATTAGGATTTCTTGTTTCTCACGAGTTGTTAACAAAAGTATAAATTAATTAGGGTTAGTTTCAAAATTAATGGAGGCCACGTGGCATTTTCTTATTGACGTGGTCCAAGCTCTATTTGGTCCTTCGGTCCATGCAACCTTTTCCCATACATATATATGGGGTCAGGATCCCTTGACTCATAAGAATGACTCATGAAAATATACATGATCCCAACCCTTCAAATGCTAAATCCAATGGTTGAGATTTATCCTTGGGATAAGTCTCCAAGATTTGTGTTATCAAGATACTCATAAATCTCAACCATTTGATTTTGTGTTTAAAGGATTATGATCATGTGTTTTTTTCATGAGTCATTCTTAGGAGTCAACGGATCCCAACCCATATATAAACAGGCAAAATTGTAAAAAAGGAAGAAAAATTTACAAGGGGAAAACGCCCCTAGTCCACAACTCTGAGACAACTTATTGCACCATAACTAAAATACTCATATTTGAGCACTAAAATATTACATAATAAATGTATCATCATTAAAACTTTCAAAAAACCAAAGTTGTGAAACACACAAACATTCCCATGAAACATTGGGGAAATCTAGACTTGTGGAGAAGGAACTCATATGTTTATACATTATCCCGACTGTGTAAATATAGAATCTAATACGCAGGAAAAAGAATATGTATCTTGAGAATACATCATGTCCTCTAAGATAAATTCCAACAGTGGGATTCCATATTTACACAATCGAGATTGTGTGTGAACATATGAGTCCATTTGTGAGTTAAGAATCCTAACCCAACATGTAGATATAACACATGATAGTTAAAGCATGAAATCTAGTGGTTGGGATGTACATATATATCCTGATAATACATACCTTTATAATAAAACCCGACTTTTGGATTTTGTGTTTTAACGTAGGATTATGTTATTTTTCCATGAGTCATCTGATCCTTATCCAATATATATACACACAAGCGCTCATTTATGTACATATGATTTGCTCATGCATGCATTGTATAGGTTCACTACCCATTAAATTGTGAGCACCATTTCAATTATCCAGATCAATGTTTTAAGATGTAAACCAATAATTAGACAAAAAACTTGTCAAATTGGAAAAATCGTGCACAGATCGTAGTTCAATTTGGTTGGAATGATTATATTTATAATATTTTAAAATTCTATGATTTTACTAATGGTATCATTGTTCTTTTTACAAAATATTTGATATTAAGGTGTGCCTAAAGAGTTAATAATGAAATTATATTTTCTTTCCCAACATCTCATCTTGAAAGGAGAAATTCCAAAATTTTGTATTTTATAAGGGTTTACAAAATCCAACAGATCTCTCAATTCGTTAAAAATCAACAATTTTCCTCGAACAAGTCCAACTTTATTACAAAAATATTTTCTAATGCACTATGGTCTAACCATTCTCTTTTCTTTTCTTTTTTTTTTTTTTTTTTTTTTTTTTTTTTTTTTTTGTGTGGTTTCTATTTAGGTGCTATGGACAACATATGGAAGCCATTACAATACACAATATTTTTCTGACCCTATGACTTTTAATCCAATTCGATTCGAGGAACCCATGCCACCATATGTTTATCTTCCTTTTGGAGGAGGACCAAGGGTATGTGCGGGGTACCAACTAGCTAAGTTAAACATCCTCATTTTCTTGCATTTCATGGTAACAAGGTATGAATGGTCCCTAGTTTATCCAGATGAACCAATAACAGTTGATCCCCTCCCCTTCCCTTCTTGTGGAATGCCCATCAAAATTGCTCCCAAGTTCTTATAAAAGATCAAATGAATACAATTATTTGTACAACTGAAATACACTACTATAAGTTGTATTTGGGAAAAAGTTTGTTGTTGAATTTCATTAATTTATATTGAGTCTCTAGAGATATAGCAATAATGTTATTGTAAATTAATGGTTATCCATCCTTGACAGCAAACAAGATTGGTAAACATCCATTTTTTTTATGTGAATTAAGAATCCTCGTTCTTCATAATGCATAACCGTCGAAGGATTATTTTATTTTATTTTGAGAATTTTGAAATATCTCTCTCGCATTAGCATAATTGATTGTGATTATAATCAATCTTTTGGATTGTAAGGATTACTAGATAAATTGTGTATGGTTAGAATAAATATAAAAGTCTCCAAGATAAATTCTTATATCTATTATCTTATGTTAATTTAGAGATTAGTTTACTTGTACTTGACATATTCTTTTTTATGTTTTATATCCAAATTTTGCTAAAATTGGTTCAAAAAAGGCTAAAGATTCTTGAGATCATGCATGTTTGTGTCGAGGTATTCTAATAATGTAAATATTATTGGAAATGCAAATTTGATTGGTTGGACTAATCATATAAGTGAAAGTTTATGGGCCATTTCAAGATGAGTCAATCTTACTTTTTGTGATGAGGATGGCAAAATCTTATTTTTGGTAACAACAATAGTCTCCCTACGAAGATCATCGATGAAAATCATTGTCTTTCAAATTCTTTCAAGTGAATAGATGATCCTTAATTATTTTCAACTCATAACCTAATTTTTATAAAACTATAAACAAAAGTATGGATTGATGTTTTTTTAATAAGAATCATCTCCCTAGATAGAGTAAGAGGAAAAGAATTGAATAGATTAGATGCAATCATGTAAAAGTCAATACAATAATAAAAAATTATTTATTCAAGATCATCAATCGAGACTAAGGGTGCCATTGGGTTTTAAGTTCTAATGAACCTAGATGATCTTAACAGAAAAATCAAAGGAAATTATATCACGTTAAAGATTGACATGAAAAAGGCCTACAATAGGCTCGAATGGCTTTTCCTCTTTGTTGTTCTAAAAAGGGTAGGGTTTTATGAAGTTTTCTTTAATCTAGTCAAAGGTTACAAATAGGTAAACAGGTCGAATCCAAATCCAAACCAAATTGAAGCACTAATGGGCGTGGCGGAAGTTTTTTTTTTTTTTTTTTTTTGTTTTTGGAAGTGAAGCCAATGTGGAGATTTGTTGGGTTATGTCTTTTATTATTGATATATGAAGAATTATCATGAAGTCAACCTGGATCTTTTGAGGATTCGCTAATGACCTGTATGACCCGTTTAATTGATAATGTGTGGGGTTTCCTCACCATCACTGGGGGTCTAGGGGCAAAGTCCCCATCCAAAATATTAAACCCATTTGATTTGGATTTGTATCCGACCCATTTACCCTCTTTAACCCTAAGTATATAAAGGTAAGAAATGATACCCTAAAAAGTTTAGAGAGATATACGAGAGGTAGAGAAATTGTATCCATGTTCTTCTTTGGTCATCATAATGAAATTGTCATTTTCGTTCGTGGACGTAGGTCGATGCTTTGACCAAACCATGTATATCTTGTGTCATGAGAGATTATTTGTATTATTGTTGATTTATACTTTAGATATGAGGGTTCTTTCAAACAAATTGGTATCAAAGCTATGGCTGTAAAGTATGTTATCGAAAAATTCGATGGAATGAACGATTTTAATTTATAACGGGTTCGGATGAAAACTTTGCTTATTCAAGAAGGTTTATCAAAGGAGTTGTTGGGAAGCAATAATTTTCCTAAATCATTAAAACCATAACAGAAAGAAGATATCATGGAGAAGCCACACAATATGATTCTATTGTCTTTGGGAAATGAGGTCATGCGAGAGGTCGGTGATTCAGACACGGTAAATCTATTATGGAAAAAAGTTGGAAACTCAATACATGACAAAATCTCTCACAAATCGATGGTATCTAAAAAAATAGTTTTACACCCTACGGATGCGAGAAGGTACTTCTATTCTTGATCATATTGATAAATATAATAGTATTTTTTTAGATTTAAATAATGTTGGTGTTAAAATTGATAAAGAAGATCAAGCCATACTTTTGGTTTGTTCTCTATCACCCTCGTATGAGAATTTCATTGCCACCTTAATGTGTGATAAAATTACTATTTTGATTGAGGAAATTAAATCTACTTTAAATTCTAAGAAATTAAATAAGAAGGTTGATGAAATTATAGAAAGCACAAGTGAATGTTTGTTTGTTAGGAGGGGATCAAATCATAAAGGGAATCATAATGGAAGAAGACGATTTATATCAAAATCGAAGACTAAAAAGTTAAAATGTTTCAATTGTCATCAAGAAGGACATTTTAAAAGAGTTACTCTAAAGTGTAAAGGGAAGGGAAAACATAATCATAATGACCATGATGTTGGTAATGCAACAATGGTAGATGGAAATAGTGATAACGGTGATGTATTCTCAATTTCTACTAATCTATCCGATGAGAAGTGGATTCTTGATTTAGCGTACACCCATCATATATGTCCCAATAAGGACTGGTTCACAACCTATCTACCTATTGATGGGATTGAAGTTTTTATGGGAAACAATGTTGATTGTATGGTAGTTGGGATAAGCATAGTTTGGGTGAAGATGTTTGATGGTATTGTGAGGACATTATCAGATGTTAAGCATGTTCTAGAATTGAAGAAAAATATATTTTCCTTGGGTATGCTGGACTCAAATGGTTGTTGTTACAAGGTAAGAAGTGGAGTTATTCAGGTCTCTAAGGGTACTCTTGTGATAATGAAAGGGTTGAAGAAGAATGAGTTGTACGCATTGTAAGGATAGACAATTACATGTACGACGTCAGTATCAGCAACAGATTTAGACACCCCTAAATTCTGACATATGCACCTCCGGCATATGAGCGAGAGATGGATGACAGTCTTAAGCAAACAAGGTTTGCTTGACAGGGAGAAAATTGAAAAATTGGACTTCTATGAGCATTGTGTTTTAGGGAAACAATGTAGAGTAAAGTTCAGTGCGAGAATTCATAGAACCAATGGTACTGTGGATTACATTTCTTCTGATTTATAGGATTCATCTCCGATTGTATCACATGGTGGAGGTAGATACATGTTGACATTCATCGATGATTTTTCGAGGAAAGTTTGGATATTTATTTTGAAGAGTAAAAATGAAGTTTTTGTCAAATTCAAGCAAAGAAAAACACTGATAGAAAAATAAACTGGAAAATAGATTAAGAAATTGGGGATTGATAATGGTTTAGAATTTTGCTTTAATGAGTTCAATGAGTTCTATAAAAATGAGGGTATTGTGCGGCATCACACTATACGGAAGACACCACAACAAAATGGGATTGCAAAACAAATAAACAAAATTCTATTGGAAAGGACATGGTGTATGCAATCCAATTCTGGTTTGTCATAGTATTTTTGGGTTAAAACTATTAAGACAACCTATTATTTAGTGAACAGGTCTCCTAATAGTGCTATTGAGTTCAAAACTCCAAAGGACGTGTGGTCAGGGTCTCCTACCATATATTATGGCTTGAGGATATTTGGGTGTCCAGCATATGCTCATGTAAATAATGGTAAGCTTAAACCAAGGGCAAATAAATGCATATTTCTTGGATATCAGACTGGAGTGAAAGGTTATAGATTGTGGTGCCCAAATGCGATAGGGAAAAAGTTTACCACAAAGGTTGAGTATATGACAATTACAAAGGCAGTGAATGAGGCAATTCAGTTGTAGGGTTTTGTTACTAATTTGGGTTTGGAACAAGATGTTACTATAGTATTTTGTGACAGTCAGAGTGCCATACATCTAACAAAAATCAGATGTATCACGAGAGGACCAAGCATATTGATGTTAGATTGCACCTCATCTGAAATGTGATTGCTCAGGTGCTATTGTAGTGAAAAAGATTGATACAGTAAAGAATCCAACATATTTCATGACTAAGGTCATCCCAAGTATTAAGTTTAGTGGCAGTCTGAACTTGATAGGTGTTTGTAGTTCTTGAAACCCTAGTGAGGTACGACGGAAGTAATTTTTCATTTGGAATTGCAGCCAAGGTAGAGATTTGTTGGGTTATGTCTTCTATTCTTGATATATGAAGAATTGTCATGAATTCGTTCGAGGGCAAAGCCCTCGGCCAAAATATTTGACCCATTTGGTTTGGACTTGGATCCAACCCATTTACCTTTTTTTAACCCTAAGTATATAAAGGGTAAAAGATGATATCCTAAAAAGATTAAAGAGATATACAAGAGGCAGAGAAGTTGTAACCCTATTCATCTTTGGTTATCATAGTGAACCGTCGTTTTCACTTGTGGACGTATGTTAATACTTTGACTAAACCACATATATCTTGTATCTTGTGAGATTATTTGTGTTCTTGTTGATTTATATTTCAGATCTGGAGGTTCTTTCTAACATGTGGATTTGAATAAAATTTGCAAATAAAAAAAAGAGGGATTTAGGTCTAAAGCCTCTTGTGGATGTTCATAAAATCAGAAGGTCTAAGATGAGTTTGAGAGTTATCACAAGGACTGGTCTTTAGGTGGAATTTTTCAAATCAAAATATGCAAAAGAGGGGAATTAGTGGCTAGCTAGCTCATCTTTAGGAAAATGCAAGATTTGGGAAAGCTTAAAGAACCATTTGAAGCATATAATTTTAAATTTTAAGACGTTGGTAAAAGATGGTCTAAGCACTCGATTTTTCTTGGATAATTAGAGTGGGGAGGGTCCTTTGTTTAACCTATTTCTTAAATAAGGTCTTACTCTAAAGATGGCCAATGTGTGGAGTTTTGGAACATGGGATAAAAGAAAAATCAGATATGTGATCTTTGTTGAGGATGCAGTCCAAAAAATCTTAAGCATGGATCTTCCTTGCAGTTTAGTAAACATATTAATCTGGTCAGACCCAACTATGGGTGTTTTCTCCTCTAAACAAGCTTGAAATTTCTTCCGATTTAAAAGCAATCTAAGTAAAAATTGGAAGGCCTTTTGGAATATTGTGATCCCTACAAAAATTAAATGTTTGCTTGGCAATTCCTCCATTAATCTTACCCTATAGATTCAATTTGAAGGAGAAGAGACCTTATTATTGCATCACGTTGTACATGCTGTGAATTAGTCGAAGAAATGACTTCTCACTTGTTCTTTAATTATGTGTGTGCAAAGAGAACTTGAAAAAATTTTCATAGTGTCACTCCTTGAGTAAGGAATGATGCACCTATATCAGAAGATGATTTGCTCTTCGTATTCAACTAAAAAGGATCAATTCTTAGTTTTGGTGAATTGGATGCCTTGGTTAGTAATCTGAAGCATTTGGTTAGCCTGTAACTCTAAGATTTTTTAGAATAAACCAATCTTGGTGAAAGGTTTTATTAGCTTAGTGTTTTTGTGGCGCCCCCGAAACACTAACACAAAGCCCATGACAAATCTCGAGGTACTAAATGGCGCCTCGAAATTTCGACATGGTTTCCTCTATTTATGTTAGCATTCCAAGGCACTAAATACCTACTTCACCTAATAAACAATATACATATACATATATATATATATATATATATATATATATACAAAATAGAATAATAACGAAAAACTATATCTAATAGCGTATGATAGAATAAAGTGCGGAAAAAGAAATTAATATACAGATTTATACAGAAACTCCTCACTCTAACAAAAGTCCTAACACTCAACCTAAAATCTATATACTACCTGAATGAACTAACGCCGTTAGGGTATAGCCCAATGCTCATCATGAAAAGGACTCTGGTCGTCTATCTGACCTACCAGATAAACCTCACTCGTGCTCTACACCTATCTCGCCAAGCTCTGGACCTGAAACTTAAAAAATGGAGAAGAAAATGATGAGTAACAATAGTTACCTAGTAGGGAAGCAATTAATTTATGCCAATAACCTCTCTTAACATGAACGAATAATATATTAAATCATTATAACATATGTAAAGTTTTACAGAATAAGCTACGATTAACTGGTACATATAGCTAGGGATGAGCAACTAAATATTTTAGCATTTCATTCTATATATCAAAATAAGGCAACAACTACATAATACACAATGGTGAAGTAATGAAATTAGAGAGTTGGGATTCTACGATTGGATCGCTTATAGTCGAGACATGATGTTCTATAATAAAATATTAGTTTTTGATTTTGTGGCTGGTCGTTGTTTACAACACTTACAGGACCATTTATCCGACTCAGGTTGGCCATTTAACATAACCGTAAGAAATGGGTCTCTTTTTTATGTGTCAAAACATTCAACTATTGTAGATTGTTAGTGATCACTGACTAATCATCTTCGTCTATGCCTATTAGGCATACATGTGATTCCCATTATACATCATCATTCGTGTATGACCACCTTGTGGCGCCCCGCCAAACGCTAACACAAGGCCCCATGTCAAATCTCGAGGCACTAGGTGGCATCTCAAAATTTCGACATGGTCTCCTCTGTTTATGTTAGCATTCCAAGGTGATCAATCTGCACCTGATAAACAACATACAATCATGCATATATATATACAAAATAGAATACTAGCGGAAGCCTATATACATCTAATAACGTACCGAAATTAGAATGCGGAAGAAGATGTTTATATACACGATTATACAGAAATTCCTCACTCTAACAAAATTCATAACGCTCAAAACCAAAATCTATATTACTCTTAGACAAATCGACACCACTAAGGGTAATGACCCTAGTACTCACCAGGTAATAGACTCTGATCGTCTATCTAACCCACCAGATGGTCCCCACTCGCTAGTTCTATGCCCGTCTCGCCAACTGTAGGCTCTGAAACTAAAAAAAATAAGAAGGAACGGGTGAGTAACAATGGTTACCCAATAAAGAAATAAACAATTTCTGCCAATAACCTCTTCTAGTATGAACGAATAAGCATACTAAATCATTTTAACATATGCAAAATTTTACAGAATAAACTACGATTAACTGGTACATATAGTCAGGGATGAGCAACTAAACATTTTAAAATTGACATTACATCAATCAACAGTACTCACTATAGCATTTTCTTTATATACAAATCTAATTGACCAAATAGAAACATTAAACATGCATTTCATTTTATATATAAAAGTAAAGCAACAAATACAAAATACGCTATGGTGGAGTATTGGAATTAAAGAGTTGGGATTCACGATTGAATCACTCCCAGTCGGGACATGATGTTACAATTCTTCTCTGACTTTTAGTTCCTGATTTTGTGGGCAGTCGCTGCACTTACCACACTTAGTTGACCATTTATCTGGCTTAGGCTGGT
Source organism: Akebia trifoliata (assembly GCF_017979445.1). Lineage (NCBI taxonomy): Eukaryota > Viridiplantae > Streptophyta > Magnoliopsida > Ranunculales > Lardizabalaceae > Akebia > Akebia trifoliata. The sequence goes on from NC_141387.1 coordinate 11,536,909, forward strand.
CGTTTAACTTAACCGTAAGTAATGAGTCTCTTTTCGATGTGTCAAAACGTTTAACTACTATAGATTGTTAGTGATCACTGACTAATCATCTTCATCTATGCCTATCAGGCGTGCATGTGATTCCCAAATATACAAACCATTCGTATACGACCACCTTTACATTGCAAGTTCACTAGTAAAGATAGAAAGGAATAACCTGGATTCCAGTTGTGACTCCACTCTTATACGCGTCTCATACTACGTATGAGCTTGGTGGTCCCTACCGTACATCACGAGATAGTATACCACTCCGAATGATATGTTGCACTATCCCTTTAGGCATTCACACTCTTTAACAACTCACAAAATAACTACATATATATATAATTTTCATTTGAAAATAAAAGAGAAATTAACAATACAAAGTTGAAAATGGATATCCAGTTTCCTACCATGCAACTATGGCCACCCGGCCTAAAATAAATAACTGAACGGAAAAGTAAACAACGTCTCGTGTTAACAGAAAGTAAATAAACATGCAACCGTAACATTATCCCTAGATATCCGTTCACCAACCTACATACAATACAACATGTAAAATGCAGACATCACCCCTCGGATGTGACTTTAACATTTTACCGTTTCATACCTTTTTTTTCTATTTTTATCTTTTTCAATCTTTCAAACAAAATATCTACTTCCTGATATTCATCAACTCAATTTGAGTTCATTGAATATTAAATCATTATTTCAACTATGAAATTTATTTTTATTAATAACATTGAAAAAAATACAAAATTTAGATCAAAACGGGATCCGAGCAGTACATAGGACCCAACTGACAGAAATAACCCGGTGAAATATCCTACCCACGTATAATTTGTTATAAAAAATAATAAAACATATCAAATATACAAGTTCTGGCGTGAATTTGAAATAACCAATTAAACTCTAAATTTTTGGAAACACATCATAAATTTTTAATAAAATTCTAATTGTAATTTTCACAATCTACGATTACTAATAGAAATTAAGAGTTCCTTACAATCTCTATGCGAAAGGATTGAAACACGTGCACGAAAATCGAGGCGATCGGTATAAAAATCGAGGTAGTTAGAACTTCGAGGTGGATAATTTTTTAGTTTGACTCGATAGTTTCGAAGATCTCGACGCCGTCAACTTTTCTCCCTTCTGCGGCGGAGAACGGTTTGATCCCGAAACGGATAAAATCCAAGGTCAAAGTTTCGAAATCCCCGTACGAATACGGCTGATTTTTGACGATACGGAATGAAAAATATGAAAAAATGGAAGGAATTTGGGTAGTTTTTGTAGAGAATGAGGTTGTGGATGTTTCTCCCTTCTACGTCGGTTTTAGACGGCGAGCCGTTTGTCGTGAATCTGAGGTTGAAGATCAGTAAAAAATAAAAATATTTTGTTTAAAAGTCATGGGTTTGGTTGGGGAAAACGATGAATATAAATAAAAAAAATTTTAATTTATTTATATAAATTTTGGGACGAAATTGGTATTTTATTTATTGTTTCATTCGACAATAACTTGACCATCCGGACTCCAAAACTGACAAATGAATACTCTATTTTATCTAATTTTTCGTTCCGGGTCTAATGGTATAGTCAATTTCTATAAATTTTATCTCTAACAAAAATTTATATTTTTGACTTGAGGTGACCCCTAAAATTGACGTCATTTTCGTTTTTAACGATAATTCGACTTTTCGTGATCCAAAAATGACAAATAAATAGTCCATGTTTAATAATTTTTTGTTACGAACTTAATGATATGATCGAATCTTAATAATACTTACTCTAACAAAAAGTCACAATTTTAGCCTGATCCGACTCAATAATTGAGGATTTTGTAACTTTTCTATTCGGACTCGCATTTGAGCGTGCTTACAGGGTAAAGTATGTTTTTGGATCATTTGAATCCAATGGTGAGGTCATATTCCATTAAAAATGATCAAAAATATCTTAAAGTTTTACTTTGAAGTCCCACTTTCAAGATTTTGTCAAAATTTCATTATTTTATTTTTCTCGAGATACGAATCAAAAACTCGGGGTTTTACAACCTTTGTAATACAAGTTCATTGAAAAAAATAGAAAGGAATAAATCCAAATTTCGATTGTGACTCCACTCTCATACGTACCCCATACAACATATAAGTTTGGTTATCCCTACCGTACATCCCGAGATAATATATCATTTCGGATGATATGACAGACTATCCCTTCAGGTATTCACAAAATAGTTTGATATATATATATATATATATATATATTTCTTTTAAAATAAATAAGAAATGTTCTTTGAAAACAAATAAGAAACTAATATTACAGAGTTGATAATGAATATCCAGTTTCCTACCATGCAACCTAAAATAAATAACAGTACAAAAAAGTAAATAAACATGCATGTCACCTCGTAACAACAAAAAGTAAATTAACCCTAGATATCCGTTCATCAACCCACACATAACATTACAATGTAAAATGCAAACATCACCCCTCGGATGTGATTCTTACATTTTACTATTTCATCCCATTTTTCTTTTTTTCGATTTTTGTACTTTTTACTTTTTCAAACACACCATTCATTTTTCGATATTCATTCACTCAATATGAATTCATTGAATATTAAATCATTTTTCAAACTTTGAAATTCATTTTAATCATTTAAATTAAAATTTTATAAAATTTAAATCAAAACGGGATCCAAGCAATACACATAACCCAACTAGCGAAAATAACCCGGTAATATGTCTTACCTACGTATAATTTTTTATAAAATACAATTAAACATATCAAATATGAAGGTCTTTACATGAATTTGAAATAATGAAAAGAATTTTATTTTTTGAAACAAATTACAAATTTTCGTTAAAATCCTAAATGGAATTTTCACAATCTACAGTTTACCAATAGAAATTGAGAATCCCTACTGTAGACACCCAATTTTTGCATCTACCTAATTCGACAATTCGTCATCTGATTATTGTGAATTCCTAATGATGATCGTGAAGAACTCGAAGGCTTGTGAGTACTGTCCCTGATTCCTTCTGTTTCCAATTTTTTCATCTCCCCTACTCGTTACGACTCGACATAGAAATTTACGCACGCTTATAATCGCCGCACGTTACACCCAATTTAGCAAGCACGCACGCTTAGGTTGGCTACACAATAATCTAGAGACCTCGCTACGCTAGGAAAATACGACTTTGAAACATAAAAATAATCACGTCGGGACTGAAAGAAACTTCACGCTAAAATTCGTAAAAATCTACAAAAATTGATTAAATGACGAAAATACCCCTCATAAATTTTGGACCCCCGAAAGACTTCGAAAGTACCTCCATTGCACTCAGAACATGATTTCAAGTGTAACGGAACCCAAACTAACGAAAACAGACAAATTTAGGAAAAATCATAAAAATGATCGAAATACCCCTCGACCTCCAAACTCAACTTAGAGATCTCGATCCTTAGAAAAATGTAATAAAAATCTAATTTAATAAAAATTAAAATCAAATTAAACAATTAAAACAATTAAAACTTAAAATCAAATTCAAAATTAAATAATTAAAATTAAATAATTAAATAATTAAACAATTAAAATTAAAATCAAACAACCGATCAAATTAAAATTAAAACGTAATCAACAAATTAAATACAATAAAAAAAAGTTTTAAAAATCTATCAACCAATAAAAAAATTTCAGTTAATTAATCAACCAATAAAAAAAAATGTCAAATTCAATCAATCAACCAAATAAAACATAAATCAAATGGCCAATTAAAAATCAAATTAGATTTTTTAGCCAAACACAAAATAAAAACTAATCAATTAATAAAACTTAAAATTAAAAAATTAATCAACAAACAAAATCTTAAAACAAAAATTAACCAATCGATAAAATGAAAATTAAATCGACCAACCGTAACTCGACAACAAGAGACCACCATCGTGGTGCGAGAAGCGTAGAATCATCTCACCATCATTCTCCAAAAAGAAATAATAATAAAAAAAAAGGGAAAGACGTGTAAAAGTAAAAAAATTAGAAAGTTTTTTTATATAAAGAAGGACATCTCCTTCTTCTTCCGACTCTCGAACGTCCTTTGGCTCTGTGCACGTCTCTCTCCTTGCTACATCTTCTTCTCCAATAGCCCTCTCCTCCTTGTGAAGTCTCCACGTCTTCTCCTCACAGCCTCTCTCTTTGCTGCACTCCATCCTCTCCACTGCACTTCATCCTCTCCACTTACTTGTAACACTGCCCACTCCATTAATGCCCCAACCCTCACCCCTCACGTTCTGCAAAACAGCCAACCCTTGTTACTCAAACATGAGAAGGGGCTTCCTCTCTTAAAAAACATGGTTTTTTTCCACTTCTTCTTCCTTATTAAATCTACCACTCACGTCCCTGTTGCCCTCTTCAATTCATTATTCTAACAACCTTTGCATCTCCCAACCCTTTCTAAATCTTCACCTCCCTTCAACCAGCCCTCTCCCCAACGTCTCTCTGCAATTTTTCTCTCCTATTTCTCCTATCTCAATTTTGGACAGCAACAAAAGAAGAGGGAGAAAGAGAAGAGAGAAGAAAGACATCTTGCTGCCCACTCTATCTCCCCCATTCCATTGCAGCCAACATGACCCATCCAAGACAGTAACCTCTACCAGCCTCCAACCTTGCTGCAGCCATCCCACATTATTCTCAGCCCACGTCTCTGCCCAACTCACTCTTGGATCAGTAACACAACGTCCGAGCCCTCTCTGTCACGTTTTCTACATCAACCAATCATCCTAAATTCACTGCTGCAACTACCTTCAACAGCCCAGCCCCAGCAGTTCTTACAGCGACAGCTCTGAGTCTTATTTTCCAGCACCTTTTCTCTCCATAGAAAGCCGCAACAACTCCTCTCTCCAGCACTCACATCTCCACTGCCACAGTGCACGCAAGTCCTCGCATATCTGAAGGAATCAACTCTCATCATTTTTTTTATTTTTCCTATAAGTAAGTTTATCTTGGGTTCATTTTTATTTGTGTTTGCGTTTTCTTCTCATTTTTCATGGCATGTTTTTTAGTGTATGGGTAGAGTCAAGATGATTTTTTTCATATTTGAATATTGTGACATATCGATGAGCTTAGAAGGGAGTCTTTACATTTTTTTTTATAATCTGTTTTGCATGTTGATAGGTGTTTTATATCTTTTTCTATAATTTTTCCATTTTTATTTTATTTATTTTCGGTATATTTTAGGATTAAAAGAATGGTTAGGTGTTCTTCATGTTTTCCTTTGTTTTTGCATATCAATAAGGTGGGAAAATATTTATATTGTGTTTTTTTTTATATATATTTTTTATTTTCTTTTTGCATGCCGATAGGGCTAGGAGAACGTTTTTATCCTTTAGTTTATTTTATGTAAGTTTCTAGGTGTTTTATTCATTTTTGTATATTGATAGGATTAGGAGTTTCTTTACATTTATTTTTGCATGTTAGTAGGATTAGGGGATGTTTTTTTTTATATATCATGATCGCTATGCTCGAATTGGATTTACATGATTTGTGATGATATTCAAGCTCATCTATTATTTTGAGAATTGGTTAAATGTGAATTTTTCTCAAATTTTGAGATTTTGTATGCATTGGTATTGGTTAATCTCCAATTTGGTAAGTACGATGATATGGAATCTTTCATTATTATCGTGTTACTTTCTAATTTGGTGATTCGTCATTACTTCATAATTTTCCAATTCAGAAATTTTTATTCATGATTTTATTTTGAAAAATCGATATTCGGAATGTTCTAATCTGATAATTGCATGATCTTCTATTTTAAGAAAACACATATTTCTAAGTTTCTATTTTAGAAATTTCACGTTCTAACAATTTCTTAATTTAGAAGATTTTATATTTTTCTATTCAAAAGTTCATGTTCACAGATTTGGAAATTTTTAATTCGAAAATTTGATCTTTTTCAAAAATCTTTTATTTTGGAAAATGTATCTTTTGAAATTTCTAATTTGGGAATTCAGCATATATCTCTTGAATTCTAATTTAGGAAATTTCACGTTCCTAATTTGGAAATATTATAAGTCCCAATTTGACAGGTTTCTATTTGTAATCTTCCCATTTAGAATATTCTAATGAGTTTCTATTTTGGACAGCTTGGGAAATACATGCAGGTGAAATTTCTTAATTGATTTCAGGTCATGGAGCTAATTAGGGCTTTTTCAAACCCTTTCATATTTTATGAAATTCAAATAATTATCATGTAATAATTGGGACAATTTTAGTCATAGGATTTGTTTGGCAAATCCAACATAAATTGATGATGATGATCGGACTGTGACCTTGACAGTAGTCTTTGTATATTGACCATAGGATGATTTTGGATCGTAGTAGAGACCGATCATCTTGATTGAGCGGGTTCGGTGCCTAACATCTTCCGAAACCCGTAATCTAACCCCTTACCCATATCTTTGATCCGTGGACCGATCCATATCCATTTGGAGTTATTTATGGTTCCTAGACCTAAATTAAGTGGCGACTCCCATTTCTCAAAAGTCCCCCATTTACAAATCGGACCCTTATCCACTATTTAGTGAAAAAGGGTCGAGGCAATTTCAATGGCGACTCCACTGGGGATTTTAGGGTCAAACTTGACCCGATCCAAGACTATTCTTAGGTTGACCTTTGGCTCGAGTCAACCCAATTGACTCAATGAGATTCTCAGATTAGGTTAGATTTTGTCCTTTTTTTCATTGGGTTGTGATTGGATGTAATCAATTATTGTATTCACGAAAACGCCCCGGGCGCACTTTGTCCCTTTGCACACACTCACGAGCATGCATATACATATTTGCATCATGACATGTCCTTATAAACCCCCGTAGCCGGATTCAAGTTAACCTGGTCCTTCAGGACACAGGGGATGACAGTGAACACTACAACTTCAGTACAGTACCTTCGAGTATATCAAACTGGAGCATTACGTACTGCTTGACCAAGTAAAACTGGGATAGTATATCGGTGTTTCGGGCTGAAGTGACCTAAGCTTTGTCCTAACCTAGCCTCAATCATATAGTGAGCTTAGAATCTTGAACTTAAGTGCGGTCTCATTAGGCCACGACTCGAATCAATCAATAGTGCTCCCAGGTTGTTTTACTTAATTTAACCAAAACGTAAGAGGGTGGACCAGTCCACACCGCTCAAATTGAACCCGTAATACCGGACCAACCCAATAAATGTAATTGATGAGACATACCGACCAGTTAGCCCAATTGGTAAACGGATCTTATGGATCAAGACGTGGACCGATTGGACTAATTGACTTAAAAATAGTACATGAAACGATTTAAGTAGAATATTTAGATCCATTGGGTCAAACCGGCCCAAACTCTAATGGGTACATAGTCCCAATCACTTTTTATTGGCCAATTTAATTCAATGGATTGAATATTTGACAATCAACAAGATCGAGATTAATAAAAAGTCATATTAAGGGATGTATCGACTGGAACAATCTGGATCTCATTTTTTGAAGGTCGTGCAATCCTTAATTATGATTCAAAAATTTTCTAAGATTCTTAAGCAATCAGTAAATCATCTTCATGTAATCCCTTACTCGGAATGTTTCATCGGTTAGAGACTTTGAATCTAAGGGATTAATTTAATAAACGCTATCAAGAGGGATTTTTAATTCTAATTGTTAAAACCTACCCTCGGGTCTTCAACAAATAATCCACTATTAATGGGATTTCAGGATATCATTGCTCCTAAGCTTAAGCGTCCACCACCTAGTTGGAGTCGAGAGTCAGGTCATTTGGGACGAACATCAGCACCAAGTGAACCATCAGAAATGGCCTCTGAATCTGAACTCGCGGAGATTCGTAAAATCTTGGCAGTTTTTGCAATGGACATAAACAGCATCAAGAGCAAGGTAGAAGTGCTATAACAGATCTCTGAGTCAACAAGAAATTCCCATGATGATCAAAGGGACAAAGGACCGGAAGGAAACACAGTTAGAAATCTAGAAGATGTCTATGAGCTTGATGGGAATGAAGAACACTTTAACGAAAATCCAATGCTAGCTAATAGAATGACTCAGTTGGAAACGGCTTTGAAAAACATCAAAGGGATTGATGAAATCACAGCAGGCATCGAGACCCTAAATCAAATTCCTAGAATCCATCTGCCTGAAAAGTTCGTAATGCTAGAAATGAAAAAATTCAGTGGAGTGGGTTGTGCAAAAACGCATCTCAAGGTATACGTCACCAATATGCGCACTCTGGGTTTAAGTGATGAATATATGACATTATTATTCCAACATACTCTATCGGGATCAGCACTACGATGGTTGATGTCTAAGGATCCGTCTGTAATAGGGACATGGGAAAGTATGTCAAAGTCATTCTGGCACCAATATAAGTACAGTACCGAGATAAAAACCTCTCGAAGGGATTTGGAATCAACCAAACAAAAGAATGGGAAACGTTCACTGATTTCATTGGTCGTTGGAGGGTCAAAGCTGCACAAATGTGGGACAGACCATCAGAAAAGGAATAAGTAACAATCATACTGAAAAACCTCACATAAGGGTATGCTCAGCACTTGATCGCCTAGTACCTCCCCACATTCGAGTCCTTGTTACAAGCCAGTAGCCAAATAGAGGATGCCTTCGCTTCTGGGGTCCTTTCCAACCCTTTAGACAATAAGCTCAAAAAGCCATTCCCCAATTCCAAACCTAGTACTAATCATGCCTATGTAGCCAATACATCTGCTACACCCATCCATTCTACTATCTCACCTATTAACAGGCTAATTCTAATCAACCTCGGCCGCGCAGGAAATTTACTAATCTTGGGATGTCTTTGAGCGTTGTTTTTCAGAAACTATTAAATAAAAGGCTCATTACACCTTTCCAACCTCGACCTCTACCGAGTCCACTCCCCGTTTCTCACAATCCCAACTCATTTTGTGAGTTTCACCAAAATCCTGGTCACCTTACTGACCATTGTGTTGTCCTTCGTCATACTGTTCAAGACCTTATCGATGCCAAAAAAGTTACCATCCCTACCCATGCGCAACCGAATGTTACCACCAATCTTTTACCTACGTACCAACCTCCCTAGACCTTGAACATGGTATCCAATACCCATCTCCCATTTGACCCAGTTCTCCTCATCCACCCAGTCAATCCTAAACCACCCAGCCTACCTTTTATTGGAATGATAGTCCCCAAGGAAGTTCTCACCACTAGCTGTGAACCGTTCAATCTAATTTCAGATGAAATCTATTGGTTATCCCCACCTCATCGTGACATCTCTACTCTTATTACTCAAACGGACTTGGAAGAATCTAGTTTCTTAAAAGATAAAAATCCTTACTTATTGGACCAAGAATATGAACACTTCTCCCTCTATCGCAATGAACCGTGAAGATGTGACTCGAGAAGAAAGAACTTTCAAAATATCTGAACTCGATACGACCATGGTCAATAAAGAAGAATCAAGTCTGAATAAGAAAATGTCAGAAAAGGACAAAAAATCTGAAGAAGAAGCTCAAGACTGGCAAATTACCACAGAGTCTCTCAACATTGCCCAGTTGTTCCTTGAAGATTACCATGTTTCAGTTATACCGGTTGAAAGCGATGTCCTGAGTTCTCAGTCTGTAATCAAACCCATTGTGGGTACTTATCTTTAATTTTTCATGAGTCATGTGATTTAGTTTGGGTCTTGTTTTTTTCATTATTTATTTCGCAATGTCTTATTCTTGTTAGATCAAGTCTAGCCTTTTTATTTCTGCTGAGTCAAGTCAGTTTGTTAAATCTGCAATGGTTTTGTCGTCCCATCTGAATTTAATTGAATAAAAGGAATTTCTGAATACCTCGAGCGTATTAACGAGTTAACTAATAATCTTGCTTTAGGAGAGGATCCTCTAACAAGGAATCCCCTCCCGAATCAATCGAATTATTTGAACAAGAAGACAAATGTCAAGGTCAACCTCTAATCGAGGAAGCAAAGGTCATTGACCTCAAAAAAAAAAATTCTCAAAAAAATTCAGATCGAAACTGACTTATCCCCAGAGGAACACGAGAAGATGATGAATTTATTCAGAAAACTCAAAAACTTGTTCACGTGGTCCTATGAGGATATGTTGGGTAAGCTTGGGTGTTAACCAACAAGAAATGGGTACCTGTCCTATGAACTAGAGGGGAATCACATAATCAGAGGACGAGTCACATCATTGCTAAATTTCTCAAAAATGGAAAGGAATCCAAAGTGGAGCACTATTAAGGCAACTAATAAGAATCTTGAAACTTCTATCACAAATGTGTTAAACACATTGAGATTGACAAGAGAAATCATAGTTAACACCTTCAATATGTCAAACTTGGACTCAATTTTCTATACGGACTACTTCAGGATTTTATGTTATGTGGCACGAAAGGAAGTTTGAAATGGAAAGTTTGTTTCTTAAAGTGTGAATAAAATACCTATCGTTAAAAGTGAATTTAATACGAAAGCGAAAATGCGGGACATGCAACTTGAAGATTGAGCCTTTTAAAAAAATTGCAAATCCAACAAGGAAGGTCATCCCGTCACCAAGACAAGACTATTTGAAAAAGCTGTCAGACTTCAAAGATCATCATGACACCAAAATGTTTAAATCAATCAATCTTGGCCAGATCGATCGGTACTATATCTAAGGAGGCCATCTTTGGCCGAACTAATTTTTATGTTACCCAACACAATATTTCCTTTTTTAGCCCTTTTGTAGCATTTCAAAAAAAAATATTACATTTTTCTTTCTCAACCCGATCACTTAACCTAGGAGAGGGAATGTCTTCGAACTACGTTTTGGTCTCCCAAAAATAATTGGGGTACGTAGGCAACCTGAAAAGTTACTTCAGGCCCGACCACATCAAAATAAAAAATATATATAGATTCCCCCATAAAGAAAAAAATCAAAAAAGAATATTGTCAAAATGGGGAAGAAAATTCAAAGAAAAATAAAAAACATAAAGAAATACCATACAAGGGGCATTTGGGTTTTGAGCCTCAAAATTCCTTTCTTTTATGCCCAGTCCTAAGCTTACCTATGAAAGTCCTCCTAAGTACCATGCGAAAAAGTCAAGGAAGGAAATAAAGCGTGATCAGACAGTAATTCCTGAAGTTCAAAAATGAAGAAAAAGGAAAATAAAGCCTGTTAAGTTGAAAACTCGAGAGGGCAACTTAGGCAAAAATTAAGGCAAGCTCGCAAGATTGAAAATCTGAAAGGACGGCCTTGGCAACAATTAGAGCAAAAAGAAAAGAAACAGAAGAAAAAAGATAAGCTCGCTAGATTGAAAACCTAAAAAAACGATCTAGGCAAAAGCTATAGCACGCTCGCTAAATTGAAAACCTAAAAAGGCGATCTAGGCAAAAATCAGAGCAATCAAGGGAAAGTCTCACTTAAGTTGAGAATCTAAAAAATTATCCGAGATAAAATCTTGAAAGTCTAGAAGGACAACTACATCGACTTTTAGGCGAATAATTAATCATCGTACAATCAATACCCAGTTTGAACCAAATGTAAACTTAATGGATACAAGTGTCTCGTCTACGATTGATCTGAAGAGTTTCACATCCCTAAGTGAACCGATGGGGAGAGAGAACAGATTCTGTGATGAATTTCAAAAAGAAATATTTTGTTCCAATTTCTTCGAGCCTCACTCAAAATCTTCAATATAAAAAGTCAAAATTAAATGTTAAACCTTTATTGCACTTGTGGTAATCAAAGATTTCAAACTTTCGTAACAGGGGCATTTTCCTTTTCTAAAGAATACAATTCCCCATTTACACAAGGGGCATTTTTTTCAAACCTGTTCGATTATCCCCAATGCCACACTCCCCATCAAAATAGGGGCATTCTATTCTAAAGCCTGATCAATTTCGATTCCGAAGGATAACGTTGACTTTGAATTGAAAGTTACCCTCTAGATAGTAATTTTTGAAAATCTCCGAGGTTCAAAGAAAATTAAAATGTTGACCGAACCTTCATAAAATCCAACTTTTTCAAAAAGTATTCTTAATCTCCTAATTGCTTTGCCCAGATAAGCACTTCATTACTCTTCCACCCCGAGTAGGTAGAGTAGAACTCTCAGAAAATCGTTCATTACTCTTCCACCCCAAGTAGGTAGAGCAGGACTCCTAGACAATCGTTTATTACTCTTCCACCCTGAGTAGGTAGAGTAGAACTCTCAGACAAACAGTTCATTACTCTTTCACCCTGAGTAGGTAGAGTAGAACTCTCGGAAAATCGTTCATTACTCTTCTACCCCGAGTAGGTAGAGTAGAACTCTCAAAAAATAGTTCATTACTCTTTCACCCCGAGAAGGTAGAGTAGGACTCTCAGACAACAATTCATTACTCTTTCACCGCGAGTAGGTAGAGTAAAACTTCTCAGAAAAATGTTCATTACTCTTCCACCCTGAATAAGTAGAGTAGGACTCCCAGATAAATAGTTCATTACTCTTTCACCCCGAGTAGGTAGAATAGAACTCCCAGAAAATCGTTCATTACTCTTCCACCCCGAGTAGGTAGAGTAGAACTCCCAGACAACAGTTCATTACTCTTCCACCCCGAGTAGGTAGAGTAGGACTCTTAGACAAAAGGTTCATTACTCTTTCACCCTGAGTAGGTAGAGTAGAACTCTCAAAAAAATAGTTCATTACTCTCTCACCCCGAGTAGGTAGAGTAGAACTCCTAGAAAAAAAAAAGTTTATTACTCTTTCACCCCGAGTAGGTAGAGTAAAACTCTCAAAAAATAAGTCTGTTACACTTTCACCCCGAGTAGGTAGAGTAAAACTCTCAAAAAATAAGTCTGTTACTCTTTCACCCAGGGTAGGTAGAGTAAGACATTCAACTTTTGCTCAGATTATGCTCAAATTATGCTCAGACCTTATGCTCAGTTATGCTCAGTATATGCTCATATTTTACTCAATTTTTAATTCATAATTTCCTCAGGTTTTGTTCAGATTTTATTACCCAGTTTTCCATCAATAAGTTTGTTATCCTCTCATCATGAATGCGTTGAATGGAGATGCATTTTTTTAAAATCATCACTACACTATTGCACACACATGCACTTGCATCAGTCAAGGAGAATTTCCAAAATTCAAGGATCTGACATTTTTAGTCCAAGGAGAGGTTACCCTTAAGGATCTAGACGCATTGAAAAATTGCCGAATCAGACTACAAAATGAGCTGTCACTAGCTTTGGCATTCGGATGTCGTACTATCTATCACAATAGATTGGCCATCTAGTTTGCTCCCACCCTCTGCCAAAGAGGGGCATCTGTAGACACCCCATTTTTGCATCTACCTAATTCGACAATTCGTCACCTGATTACCGTGAATTCCTAATGATGATAGCGAAGAACTCGAAAGCTTGTGAGTATTGTCCTTGATTCCTTCTGTTTCCAATCTTTTCATCTCCCCTACTCGTTACGACTCGACATAGAAATTTACACACGCTTAGGATCGCCGCACGTTACACCCAATTTAGCAAGCACGCACGCTTAGGTTCGCTACACAGTTCGATAATCTAGAGTCCTCGCCACGTTAGGAAAATACGACTTTGAAACATAGAAATAATCACGTCGGGACTGAAAGAAACTTCACGTTAAAATTCGTAAAAATCTACAAAAATTTGTAAAAATTGATGAAATGACGAAAATACCCCTCATAAATTTCGGACCCCCGAAAGACTTCGAAAGTACCTCCATTGCACTAAGAACATGATTTGAGTCTAACGGGACCCAAACTGACGAAAACAGATAAATTTAGGAAAAGTCATAAAAATGATCGAAATGCCCATCGACCTCCAAACTCAACTTAGAGATCTTGATCCTTAGAAAAATGTAATAAAAATCAAAATCAAATTTAAAATCCAATTTAATAAAAATTAAAATCAAATTAAACAATTAAACGATTAAAACTTAAAATCAAATTAAAAATTAAACAATTAAAATCAAATTCAAAATTAAATAATTAAACAATTAAAATTAAATAATTAAACAATTAAAATTAAAATCAAACAACCGATCAAATTAAAATTAAAACGTAATCAACAAATTAAATACAATAAAAAAAGTTTTAAAAATCGATCGACCAATAAAAAAATTTCAGTTAATTAATCAACCAATAAAAAAAATGTCAAATTCAATCGATCAACCAAATAAAACATAAATCAAATGGCCAAGTAAAAATCAAATTAAATTTTTTAGCCAAACTCAAAATAAAAACTAATCAATTAATAAAACTTAAAATTAAAAAATTAATCAACAAATAAAAACTTAAAACAAAAATTAACCAATCGATAAAATGAAAATTAAATCGACCAACCGTAACTCGACAACAAGAGACCACCATCGTGTGCGAGTAGCGTAGAATCATCTCACCATCATTCTCCAAAAGGAAATAAAAAAAAAAAAAGGGAAAGACGTGTAAAAGAAGAAAAAAATTTAGAAAGTTTTTTTATATAAAAAAGGACGTCTCCTTCTTCTTCCGGCTCTCGAACGTCCTTTGGCTCTGTGCACGTCTCTCTCCTTGCTCGATCTTCTTCTCCAATGGCTCTCTCCTCTACAGGTTGATCCCTCTCCTCCTTGTGAAGTCTCCACGTCTTCTCCTCACAGCCTCTCTCTTTGCTGCACTCCACTTCATCCTCTCCACTTACTTGTAACACTGCCCACTCCATTAATGCCCCAACCCTCACCCCTCACGTTCTGCAAAACAGCCAACCCTTGTTACTCAAACGTGAGAAGGGGCTTCCTCTCTTAAAAAACGTGGCTTTTTTTCACTTATTCTTCCTTATTAAATCTGTCACTCACGTCCCTGCTGCCCTCTTCAACTCATTACTCTAACAACCTTTGCATCTCCCAGCCCTTTCTCAATCTTCAACTCCCTTCAACCAACCCTCTCCCCAACGTCTTTCTGCAATTTTTCTCTCCTATTTCTCCTCTCTCTATTTTGGACAGCAACAAAAGAAGAGGGAGAAAGATAAGAGAGACGAAAGGCATCTTGTTGCCCACTCTATCTCCCTCATTCCATTGCAACCAACGTGACCCATCCAAGATAGTAACCTTTACCAGCCTCCAACCTTGTTGCAGCCATCCCACATTATTCTCAGCCCATGTCTCTGTCCAACTCACTCTTGGATTAGTAGCACAACATCCCAGTCCTCTTTGTCACGTTTTCTACATCAACCAATCATCCTAAATTCACTGCTGCAACAGCATTCAACAGCCCAGCCCCAGCAGCTCTTACAGCGACAGCTCCGAGTCTTATTTTCCAGCACCTTTTCTCTCCGTAGAAAGTCTTAACAACTCCTCTCTCTAGCACTCACATCTCCACTGCCACAGTGCACGCAAGTCCTCGCATATCTGAAGGAATCGACTCTCGTCATTTTTTTTTATTTTTCTCTATAGGTGAGTTTATCTTGGGTTCGTTTTTATTTGCATTCGAGCTTTCTTCTCATTTTTCATGGCATGCTTTTTAGTGTATGGGTAGAGTCAAGATGATTTTTTTTCGTATTTGTATATTGTGGCATATCGATGAGCTTAAAAGGGAGTTTTTACGTTTTTTTTTTATAATCTGTTTTGCATGTTGATAGGTGTTTTATATCTTTTTCTATAGTTTTCCATTTTTATTTTATTTGTTTTCGGTATGTTTTAGGATTAAAAGAATGATTAGGTGTTCTTCATATTTTCCTTTGTTTTTGCATATCAATAGGGTGGGAAAATATTTATATAGTGTTTTTTTTTTATATATATTTTTTATTTTCTTTTTGCATGTCGATAGGGCTTGGATAACGTTTTTATCCTTTAGTTTATTTTATGTAAGTTTCTAAGTGTTTTATTCATTTTTGTATATTGATAGGATTAGGAGTTTCTTTACATTTATTTTTGCATGTTAGTAGGATTAGGGGATGTTTTTTTTTATATATCATGATCGCTATGCTCGAATTGGATTTACATGATTTGTGATGATATTCAAGCTCATCTATTATTTTGAGAATTGGTTAAATGTGAATTTTTCTCAAATTTTGAGATTTTGTATGCATTGGTATTGATTAATCTCCAATTTGGCAAGTACAATGATATGGACTCTTTCATTGTTATCGTGTTACTTTCTAATTTGGTGATTCGTCATTACTCATAATTTTCAATTCAGAAATTTTTATTCATGATTTTATTTTGAAAAATCAATATTCGGAATGTTCTAATCTGAGAATTGCATGATCTTCTATTTTAGGAAAACACATATTTCTAAGTTTCTATGTTAGAAATTTCACGTTCTAACAATTTCTTAATTTAGAAGATTTTATATTTTTCTATTCAAAAGTTCATGTTCACAGATTTGGAAATTTTTAATTCGAAAATTTGATCTTTTTCGAAAATCTTTTATTTTGGAAAATGTATCTTTTGAAATTTCTAATTTGGGAATTCAGCATATATCTCTTGAATTCTAATTTAGGAAATTTCACATTCCTAATTTGGAAATATTATAAGTCCCAATTTAGCAGGTTTCTATTTGTAATTTCCATTTAGAATATTCTCATGAGTTTCTATTTTGGACAGCTTGGGAAATACATGCAGGTGGAATTTCTTAATTGATTTTAGGTCATGGAACTAATTAGGGCTTTTTCAAACCTTCATATTTTATGGAATTCAAAGAATGATCATGTAATAATTGGGACTATTTTAGCCATAGGATTTGTTTGGCAAATCCAACATAAATTGATGATGATGATCAGACTGTGACCTTGACAGTAGTCTTTGTATGTTGACCATAGGATGATTTTGGATCGTAGTAGAGACCGATCATCTTGATCGGGCGGGTTCGGTGCCTAACACCTTCCAAAACCCGTAATCTGACCCCTTACCCATATCTTTGATCCGTGGATCGATCCATATCCATTTGGAGTTATTTATGGTTACTAGACCTAAATTAGGTGGCGACTCCCATTTCTCAAAAGTCCCCCATTTACAAATCGGACCCCTATCCACTATTTAGTGAAGAAGGGTTGAAGCGATTTCACCTACCAATCTCTATACGATAGGATTGAAGAATGTGTATAGAAATCAAGATGATTGACACAGAAATCGAAGCAAATCTGATGTCAAGATGACTAATGTTTAATAGAATCTGGTGGTTTTGAAGATCTCGATGACATCGTCATTTTTCCCTTATGCGACAAAGATAATTTGGGCTCGAAATAGATGAAATCTGAGGTTAAAGGTTCGAAACTCCCATTATATTTTCGACTATTTTTCGATGAAACAGGAAGAAAAAGAAAAAAAAATGGGTAGATTTTGTAGACTTCGATGCTGTAGACATTTTTCCATTCTTCATCGGGCGTCGACGGCATCTCGTTTGTAACGAATCTAAGACTCAAAGTTGGTTGAAATCAACATTCTAAAAATCGTATGGGTTGACTAGTTTTGAACGACTCAAGAGATGATGAATAGTGAATTTCATTTAAAAAATTTTATATAAGTTGGCGGGACGAAATTAGTATTTTCGACATTATTTTAGATTCCAAAAGTGACGAGTGAATAATCTATTTTTAATAACTCTTTGTTTCAGATCTAATGGCATGGTCAGATTCTACAAATTATATATTTAACAAATATTCACTTTTTCGGACCGGTGGAACCCTAAAATTGACATTGTTTCTGTTTTTTATAATAATTTGACTTTTTGAGTTCCAAAAATGACGAGTAAATACTCCATTTTCTATAAATTTTCGTTGTGGATCCAATGATGTCATTGGATTTTTAAAATTCTTACTCTAGTAAATATTCATTTTTTTAGTCTGGTATAGTTCGAAAATCGAGGATTTTGGAATTTTTTGTTTGGACTCTCATTTGAGTATACTTACAGGCTAAAGTATATTTTTTGGTCATTTTGAATCTAATGCTGAGGTCAGATTTCATTAAAAATAACCAGAATAAAATCATAAAGTTTTACCCTAAGTCCCACTTTCAAAATTTTCTCAAAATTTCACTATTTATTTTCTTCGAGATACGAATAAAAAACTTGGGATTTTACAATTTTGATGGTTTCATCAACTTGCGACTAATGTCACATTCAAAAATATGTCCCCTTTGTCAGAGATGAGGAAGCTATTGGAGCTAAGTGTACACATGATTCAAGTTTCCTCCTCAAAATATGTTATTATGTGCTAGACTAAACCTCCAAAAGGTTGGCTAAAGTTTAACATTGATGGAGATTGCAAACTAAATTCTAGTCAAGTTGGTGGGGGTGGCATTCTTCGAGATGAAAGTGGGGAAATGATCAAGGCGGGGTATTGATTTTATGGAGAATCTTTAACAACTTAGTAAAGTGTGGAACCCTTTTTGAAGCCTTGGTAGCTTTCAACTTGAAGGATGTGAATGTCTCAATTGAAATAGATTCTTCTTTATTGTTGGTTAAATCCATTAATGGAGGCAACTATCCATGAAGATTGCATCAATGGTTAGTTAAGATCAAGCAAAGACTTTCGAGAGTCAATTGGAAGATTCGTCATGTTTGGAGGGAAAGTAATTCAGTAACTGATGCTCTTTCGAATTATGCCATTGTCAGCAGCTCGTCTAACTTGGTTGAAGATGGAGCTAATTTTCCTTTGATGTCCAGACAATGTCTAAGAGGAGATAAATTGCCTCACCCGATTATTCGAGTTGTAAACTTATTCGAGATAACTCCCTTTGTAATTTTATCTATATGAATATACATTTGCTTTCTTAGCAAAAAATAATAATTATATTAAAATATATAACTACATAAGAAATAATATATCTTTTGTAGATATTCCAAATTGTGTGAAAAATGTCAAAATCGGGCAAAAAAAATCAAATTTGAAAAGGATAGAACAATGAGGCAAAAGGTAAATAGATGTGACTGCATTTCAAGAACTTACATGAAAAATTCTTGTATGTCTCAACCCCAAGTGCCAGCCTTAAGAATTCATGTCCCTACTCCAAGTGCCTAACTTAGATAATTACTTGAGGTCTTTATAAATATGTGAGGTTCAAAAGGGTTTTGACCTTATCTATGTAAGTTTAGGAGTTGTCATCATTCAAAGAGATAAGGTGTGAATGGAAATCATAAAAGATATTTTAAAATCATTTTTAGGTTTGTAGTAACTCAAATCTGATCTAATCATAGCATTTAAGGGTAAGGAGATTCAATTGTGAGACAAGAAAGGTGTTAGGCATCTCATCTCACCCTCCAAGTTAGTGGTTACCAAAGGTTGGCCAAAAGTGAAGTATAAAAGATTTTTTTGTTGTTGAGATTTTTGAAGTTAGAGGAGATATAAGAAGTTAAGAATTAACTAGACAATAGTCCGACTTATAAAATCACAAAAATGGGTCAATGAGCAAGTCATATATAAAAGTATATGCTTGCTAAAAAAAATTGTGGGCTTGAGATTTTGGTGCAAATCCACTTATTTTACCCTTTTAGCCTCCTAACACTTATGTATTCACTAAGGGCCTGTTTGTTAAACTGAAAAAAATAAGTGTTAAAAGACTTTAAGCACTGAAACTTATAAACTCTGAATTTAAGTGCTGAAAAAGTTATTTGTTTAGATGTCAAAATAGTACTGAAAACGTTCTTTGTTTAGATGTCAAAAGTGCTAAAACTTATAAACTCTGCATTTAAGCGTTAAATGCACAGAATCATATTTATTACATATTGTTGAAAATTGGTAAATTATCTATTTTACCCCTACAATCACATTATACATTATTTGCATGTTTAAAATGTTTATTTCTTATTAAACGCAATAAAACATATTATTTCTTATAAAATTAAAATACAATTTATTTTTAAACAATAAATAATACTCTATTTTCAATTTCTAAACAATAATTTTAATTTCTAAAACCCCACAATTTTCAAATTAAAACTAATAATGTCATACAAGCCAGAAAATTTTGAAATCAACATTGTTATATAATCCATCAAATTTTGAATTCAACACTGTCATACCCAACAAAATAACCTTATTTCATATATTCACACTACTAAGATGATTTGCAATCTGAACTCGTAAGGTATTTATGAATGCTTGTTCAGATTGTCTAAACTACTCTTCCACATCGAAATAAATATTTTCACCATTAGTTATTTCCAAAAGAATATCTTTATCACCGTATTAATGAAAAAGTTCATCAATTATCGAAATTATATGTCATTTTTTTGTCAAATAGATTACCATGTTGGCAATCCAACACCACAGCCCTCTAGACTTCAAGTAAAACTCAGATTTAATATATATATATGGCTTGATCCAAGGTTTTGAAAATGGATGGCTATCAAACTTCCACTGAAGTCCCAAATTTAAAATTAAAATTCATGAATAAATATAATATTTTTTTTTGTTCAAAATTCATAGAATTTTGTCTTCTATAATTCTAGTGTATCAAATCTTGTTTTTGGAAGCCATAAGGTAAGCTCAAGGACTTTTGGTAAGTAAGGCTAGTCTTACTCTAATGAAACAGTATTTAACATTTTTACAAATATTTTAGATACCTCCTTATATTCTTTAAATCGATGACATGCCTCTTGAATTTGGTGTTTTCCTATAGACTAATTGGAAATGACCACTATGCCCTGATTGAAAATAACCCTAATACCCCTATCACTATTATCATTATCACTCACCACTATCACAACAATCATCATCACAGTCATTGTCATTATCATCATCTCATTACTCTTATCATTATTATCATTACCACCTTCATCGTCATCTCATCCAAGAGGTTGAAGATGACTAGGTTTGGAAGACAAATCAATGATTTTGAAGTATTTATTTATTTATTTAGTTGATAATTGAAGACGAAAATCAAGGGGCATGACAACAAAGTGAAAATAGATTAAACATATAGTTTATCCTATATGTTAGCAACTTTATTAGAGATATTATTATCCAACCATCGTTTGCAATCATGAACCAAACATTGACATACAAGGAAACTATTATTAACAGTCGACCATAGTTAATACTTAGCCCCCATTGGCCAAAACTTCTAACTCTGCCCCTATTTGATGCCCTTTTTTTCTTAAGGAATGACACCATTCTTGTTTATTTGTCATCATTTTCATCAAATCTTCATCGTGTTTACTTATACATATTACACACACAAACACTCACATTCCATGGTAGTGATGAATTGTCTCTGTAAAAATACACCACTTAATTTCTAGCTTACATTAGTATACCCTTTCCAAGGAAACATTTCATCCATCTCAATGTATTCATAAGGCAAATCATGGTCAAGGTAATTTTTTCTAATGGGATAGCCTTCATGTCCTTTGCCAACATCATCAACTCCCTCTTTAGGAGTTCATTTGGAACATATTTTGTTTATAGTAGAATAGGTTCAAGAGAGGTTATGTTTGTGGAATAGACTCTAAAACCTAATTAAGTAACTATCAATTGTGTACATGGATTCCTA
>NC_141387.1:11563408-11637175 GCF_017979445.1 Akebia trifoliata
CCCTTATAAATATATAATTACACTAAATATATATAAATATAATAAAATTATAAAAAAAATTTAAAAATAATTGTATTAATTTTAAAATATTTATAATTCAAAAAAAAATTATAAAAAAATTTATAATTCTACAGAAATTTCGGCAGCATCTCCTCTTAAAAATGAACATATGAAATTTTCCTGATAAACAAAATACCTGCATAATACGCAATTCAACATTCACATTACATCATATATACATAACATATCCACATCACATCATATATACATAACACATTCACATAATTTCTAATTTACATTCCGACATCATTTAAACATAATAATCATAGTTAATATAATAAGTAAAATTGAAATAAATAAAAATATGAAAAATATACATCCAACAAATGCATACAAAATATATTTTTCATTCTTCTTATTTGATTCCGTTACTTTATCTTGAAGAACATTATCATTGATAATGTCAACTTCATCTGTCCACACAAAAGATCCTATATGTCTCTATAAAGTAAAATAACACATGAATTAATATCAGTCTCACCAAATATAAATATGCACCCAACATTAATATTAATATCATATTACCTACCAAGATGGACACCTATAAAACATCCTCCCATAATTTTCTTTTGTTTTAGTTGTGATTAATGTCATCACTCGACCACATGAATAACATGGTGGATACGTATAATTTGCTATCAATGTTATTCATCATACACAAAGAACATAAATAAATAAGCATAGAATCTTTGAAATATAATTAAAAACAGTATAATCTTTATTCCAACATCGAATAACAGTATTTATAATTACAATACAAAGTAAAAAAAATTTAATATGAAAATACATCAATGATTGCCAGTAAAAATGACATCAGCTATTGAATCCCTATGCATTTTCATTGTTTATTGACTCTGACGACCTACTGATGGGGGAACTGGATACTCTTGATCAATGATCCCATCTTCTTCCTCTTCCATTGCCCCTTCTTCCTCGAATCGAATAAATTCTTCATCGGTAATAGCATGTTTTCTGATAAAATTGTGGAATGTCATGCAGGCCACAACAATGTTTTGTTGTTTGTCCAAATTATAGGAACGCATCGTCTTCAAGATAGGCCATTTTGCCTTCAAAATCTCAAAGGTTCGTTCAATCACATTCCGAAGTGAAGAATGTAAATGATTGAACATTTCTTGTCGACCATTTGCCCATGATCTCCGATAGTCTTGTAGATGGTATCGAACACCTCGGTAAGGTGCGAGATAATCTTCCATGAGCGGGTACCCAGCATCTACCAGATAGTATTTACCTATTATCCAAAAAAAATTTATATTGCCTAATCTTGAATATAAATATGTATATAATTGACAAACTTTTAAATACAGACCTGGTTGAGGATATGGAAAATTTAAATTGGGAGTATTCAATGTCTCAAGGAAGACCCGTGAATCATTAATCGATCCTTCCCAACCAACCACCACATGAGTGAACAACATGTCAAACGAACATGTTGCCATTATATTTTGCGTGAGTCTCTTATGTCATCGATATTGCATTTGGTCTGCTATTGGTACAAATGCACTAACATGTGTTCCGTCTATCGCTCCAATACAACCTTACATATTTTTTAATTATATTAATCTATAAACATTAATAAAATAAATATATTTAAAGTGTATGTATATAAGAAATTACCTTAAAATATGGCAAAAAATAAGGATTATTACGGATGCGGATAGACTTCATTGAGGTCGGGAGGTACAATTAAGGACATTGACAAGTTCACAATCGTCAAAAGAACTATGTTGAAGTACTTGCTAACCGTTTCAAGTGAATGAACAAAACGATCTGCAATTACTCTTTGTCCTTGATTATGTCTTATTATTAATAAGAACATCACTACTTGTTCTTGAATAGTAATATATCGTTACATTTTTAGCAGACCCCATTCCTCCAAAATGGAACATAGATTCACAAATACATGGCTTTCTATTTTAAACAATGAGTGGCACATTGTATTATTATTCAGTGTTTTCCGCACAAAATCAATCCCCCTGAATGGACAATTACTATGTTCATCCCTATCTAAGACATTCTTACAATAAAATAAAGAACTTAGGATGGCTCCTCTCGTGACTATATTTAAAATACTTGACCCAACAATTTTATTGGTATCATCATTTGAATCCATGGTACCAGTCGTATCAACAGTATTTGTGGTATCAACATATGAATCCATTTGACCTATTTATGGATCTATATTGGTTGTATATACACCCAACTTACAATACACAATAAAATGATATTCACCACATACAACAAAACTCATTATCCACAATATTAATCATAATAAACATCCAATAGTGCAAATAATATCCATCTAACAGAAAATATAATATATGTCTAACAAAAATTAACATATCCATCTAATAGAGTATATTACATCATATTAGTGTAAAAAGTAACCAATGTATATTGCACCCTATAGGTGCATCATCAAATCAACATAAATATAAAAGTAACCAAGTATATTGCACCCTATAGGTGCATCCCAAAACCAACATAATATAAAAATAACATGAAAAATGTCTAACAATCTCTCCCAGCTAGATAATCAGTCATCTCGCTCTCTAACCACCTAAGACGAATATCTGTTGATCGTAACTCACAAAAAATCTCTATGAATTGTTTGTTCTTCATAAACATCTTTAACGCAAAATGATAGAGATCACTGTTGGGGGTTATATCTATTAGCTGGTCTAAGAGGTCGATTGACTCTTGAATAGTGTCTTTCTTAACAGAAGTAAGATTGATAGAAGCAGATGTCTGATTGTTAACTGCATCTACGAGTTTCTCCAATGATTGGCCAATTCGTATAGCAGTAGTCATCTTCTGCCTACGACCCTGAGGTTGTAGAGTATTGCCACTTCTGTGTCGAACAGGATCTGTGGGTGGGGGTACAGTAACGGTAGCATCATCCCCTAACTCATCAGTATCATCAGGAGTAAAGTCTAGAGGTGTCTGAGACTCTGGGGGCAAGGTCTCCATGACATCTTCTAAATCATCCGCAAGATTATCTTGTTGGTTTACTAATGTAGATGGCATTGTACCAGATGCAAGCGACCACATTCGGCTATCAGTAGCATATGTGCCTCCAAAGATTACATTTAATTGCTTCGCAAACATCAAAGGCTTCAATCGAAATATTACATCTTTTGGATGATGCTTTAAAAAATAAAAATTCTAAATTATATATAAAAGAAATAAAAAAATTTAAATAAGTAAAATAAAGAAGTAACAAAAAAATATACCTCTAACCACCCATCCTTCTACTCCTCACTTGCATCTAAAATACCAGTCTCAACATCATAAGAGACGCCAGTATTAATGCAAATCTTATTCCAACGTCCCCAAAATCCTTTTTGTCTATCCCATTTATTTTTCATTTGCCCTCTATCATAATAAACGCCAGTTATCCTTTTAAACTCATTCACCAATGTTTCATATCCGATCTTATCAAGTACTTTATGTGGTCTCCTCCCCTTTTTAACTAATTCATAGCATATTTCGACCCAAATTTCATGTTGTTTGGGTGTTCAATCTGCTTTCGCATTCTTTGAATTGTTATCTTCCATTTGTCAATGGTAATAACAACAGAAGTACATGAAACAAAACATTTCATATTCTACTTCAACTTTATCATCAATCTTTGATTGTACAGAGTACAGTAATTGATGTGTGTGTATGTGTGTAAGTTAAAGAAAAGTATTCATGATTCAGTTCAAACTTCAAACAATAGTTTGGAAAATATATATTAAAAATCTCCTTCCATATGGGTTTGTTTCCCATTGTTCACTCTTTCCATCCCATAACCTTGAAGAGGATCATAAACATCTTGAGTTTCACCAAAATCAAAAGGGCTTGAGAAAGTACAAGGCGTTTTCCATTCTTAATATCAAAACCAATCAGTGAGCTTGTTTGTCGATTAAAATATTTGTTTTCTTGATTAAACTCTAACTATTATAACCATTGTCATGGATGAGGTGATTCACCAAGAACAACTTGGCAACTCATAGTTTAATCTATAATTAAGTACATAAATACGATAATATATATTTTCCAATCGTTTAGTACTTATATCGGTCTTGGAGACCACGTACATTTTGAGTCCAAATACATTTTGAAGGTTACAGTCAAACAATAGTTTGGAAAATATACATTGAAAATCTCCTAAAAACTTCAGCCAAACAATAATAACATACAAAAAAGTGAAGAAACTAAAGAGAAACAAATGATCTAAACAAGATAAGATATAATAGAAATTAATACAGGAGAAGGTGCCATGACCTGAAGAAAAATAAGAATGAATGGTGTATTAAAGTACATAAAAAGAAGCAACAAGAAAGCCTAATGAAAATCTGTTCTTTATTTGGGTTGTTTTTTTTTTTTTTTTCATTTTCATTTTCAGATTGTGCAGATCTACAGAAAAAACCTAGTTCAAGATTGAGATAAAAAAAATTCAGAGAAAATCAGAAGTTTTCGATCAAAGTTTAGCAGTGATATTTTCAACTACGAATCATGCACAACATCAAGGAATTACATCTACCGAACAATCTATAATGAATCGAAATTTAGAAAATAAAAATCGAGATCAAATTAAATGTTTCACTAAAGATCATAAAGTATCCATAAGAAATCACATAGAAAAAAAAAATTAGAGAACCATTCAATTGATCACGAACTTTAACATCAAATGACATTGAAAGAAATAAGAAGAGGCCCTAAATTTCGAAGCAAAAACAGGGGAGAGGGGATCAACTTTGTTTACCTACTAAACAGAAATGTCGAGAGGAGAAGACAGATCTGTGGGAGGCTCTGTTGAGAGAGATGTGCGAGAGAGAGAGAGAGAGAGCGAGAGCGAGAGCTTTGCGAGAGAGGGATCTGTGCGAGATCGAAACCGAACAGCTGTGTGTGATGTTTGTCGATCGAGAAGAGAAAAAAAAAAGCAGAGATCGAGACCTAGAGATAGAGAGAGAGGTGTGCGACAGAGCGTCTGTGAGATGAGGTTTGACGATTTTTGTCGAACGAGTGTGTTCTGATCAACTTCGGTCGAATGAGAGAATAGAGACGATGGACATGGGCAAAATCGTTAATTCACATGAGCCGTTTATTCAGTGAATAATTCCCCCGCAAACGTGAATAAAAAAGCGCCTCGAAAGAGCTTCTCTAATTTGCGTTTCAAAATGCAATTCTGAAACGCAATTTCGTAACACACATTTTACCAAACGGTAATTACAACCGGAAACGCAGATTTTAGACGCAAACACACTAAAATCCGCGTTTTGAAGCGGAAACAAACAACACCTTAACCTCTTGGCAAGTTGGCACCTTGATAATCACCTATGCATATTGAAAATGACATCTAAAAAAACAGACACGCAATTAGGTTAAAATAAATTTCAGAATCATATCAATAATAAATAAATAAATAATGAAAATCAATTTCAAGATCTACTACTAGAACAGATTAACACTCACCATGTTAACATGTAAAAATCAAATTAAGAGTAAAATAGTAAAAAAGTAAAACCAACATCATATCAACAATTCCTCAAATAACATATAGTTTTCCAATTGAATTCATTTATATATGTAAACTAATATACTTAGATAGACCATGGCCATACACATACGGATCAGAAAACATTTTCCAACAATGATTGGATGAATTGGCAAATTTAGTAACAATAAAGTGGGGACGAGATCAACAATCCACCATGGGTAGACTAATAAAGATCATTAATTGAAGGGTTAGAAGTCAAATTCAATCAAAATTCTCCAATTAAATCTACAAATCGACAAATTCATTGATGATTATCATTTAATTGTGGAATATGGTAAACTTTTTTATCCTTCACTCTCAGAGTTATATTTTCTTTAACGTTCAAATGTCAAAAGCAAGTTAAAGAACTTTAGGGAGGTTGAAGTTGATCGGGTTAGGTTTGAAATGGAACAACATCATTTATATAAATTTCTCCTATTTTTTTATAATTTTTTTTTTAAATTTATCCGAATTAAAAATATTGAATACTATCGAATCCTAACTTTGTTTATATAACTACAAGTCCACTAGGGAATTTTTTTTTTTTTTTTTAATTCAGGTGATCAGATCATCCACCAATATGATTGAAAGCATCAGTGGACCTAATAAATGCCACGTGGCAATATAAAATAATCTTAAATACGTGGAAGAAGTATTATAAAAATCCCAGATAATTAACGCATTTAGGGGACTTAGGGTCGGTCCTGCCGAACCATTTTTAGTTATATTTCTATTTCCTCTCTTCCCGCCGATTCTTGGAAGATAGCTTCCCCAAACCCTAGATTGGCAGAACTCTTCGACTAAATTTACAGGCTCGTCTCTCTCTCTCTCTCTCTAGGGTTTCATCTGGTCTTTTTTTCTTTTCTAGGGTTCAATAAATTAATCGTGTCTAGGGTTTTTTTTCTAGTTCTTAATCACAAATTTCTTGTTTGATTTAGGGTTTAAATCTTCACGCAGAAAAAATCCTTTTTTTATTTATTTATAAATATTTTGATGTTATTTAAATTCTTCTAGTTACAGGAAATTCTTCTTGTGTTGGATTCTTAAATCTTAAAATCCCCAATCTTCTGTAATCTGTAATGGCGGGAAGAAATCGAGGACCTCCACTTCCAATCAAGGGTGCTCCACATTACGGGCTTCCCCCAATTCACGAGCCTCCATTCGGTAGAGATCTTGGGCCGATGCCCCATCCCGCATTGCTTGAAGAGATGAGAGAAGCTCAATTCGGTCGAGGGCCTCGACCACTACCACCTCACCCTGCTTTAATCGAGGAAAGACTAGCAGCTCAACATCAAGAAATTCAAGGGCTTTTAGTAGACAATCAGAGGTTGGCAGCTACCCATGTTGCCCTAAAACAGGAATTAGCGGCTGCACAGCATGAGCTTCAAAGGATGGCTCATATTAGCTGGATCGATGCACGCTGAGAAGGATATTCAATTGAGAGAAACTTATGAGAAATCGATGAAGATGGAGGCAGATCTTCGTGCTGCGGAGGCAATGAAAGCTGAACTTGTTCAAGTTCATGCTGATATTCAAAAGATCAATGCTTCACGACAAGAGTTGACGGGTCAGGTTCAAGCTCTTACACAAGATTTGAATAGAGCTAATGGTGATATTCAACAGGTACCTGCGTTGAAGGCAGAAATTGAGCGAATGAAACAAGAATTGCAGCGGGCAAGGTAACTTTTTGTATTGTGTTAGATGAATTATGAGTTTGACTCTATGTGGTACATTGTGCTTTGTGTCATGGTTTAAGTTATTGGTATCAACTATGACTAATACCAAACATTGACCCCAATGTTTCGGTTTTTTCATTAACCAATACATTCAATCGTTTAAATCTTGCTTTGTGATGTTTATATATGCACTTGTGGGTGTGTAGGGCTGCCATTGAGTATGAGAAGAAAGGGCATGCTGAGAATTATGAACATGGTCAGGCAATGGAGAAGAATTTGATATCGATGGCTCGTGAGGTGGAGAAGCTGCGTGCAGAGATTGCTAATGCTGAAAAGAGAGCACGGGCTGCAGCTGCCGTTGGGAACCCTGGTATGTGTTTGCATCAATTTTAAATTTGGAGGTTTGAGGGTTCTATAGGCTTTAATTTAGTTAAAAGTACTGCACTAGTGGAATAATCGTTAGAAACAGTACTTGTTATGTGTCGGATTAAATAATAGTGGTGTTTGGCTTAAGGATAAGAGGTTAAAAGCTGTTTGGTTTTTGGTGGAATAAGGGAATGATGAATATATTTATTCACAAAAGGCACATTTTATGAGACCTTATGCGTTTTCTTGCATTTGACGTAGCAAGAAGGATCCCTGAGTACTAGGACAAACCGTAGAATTTTAAGCAACTTAGATTTGGAGCCTTGAGAGTTTAAAGTTGTGCCAGAGGAGATTCCTTATTGACTGGTCATTTATTTTCCATAGGTAAAGATAATTTATTAAGAAAGAAGAAGCAAACATGCAAGAATGGAGGTTGAGAAGACCATCCAAAATCAAGATAACAAGCAAACCATAAGAACTAGGCTCAAAGAGGGCCATACAAAACACCCTGCCAACTAGGACTCATAACTAGACATAAAATCCCATAGATTAGTTGGTTTGACATATTGCAAAGCAAAGCAAAAAAAAAAAGCAACTTTGAGGTTGTGGTTTCAATTCCTACCCATAAAAAAATGTTCTCAAGAAGGAAGCATCTAAACCCATAAATAACTTATACCAAAAGTACAACAAACGCAAGACTATTATGACTTAACTAACACCAAGCTCTTTTCCCTCAAAGATATGCCTATTCATTTCCTTCTAAATTCCCAGAAATGGCAAATTTGTACCAGGTTTTGTTTGTTTGTTTTCTTGGGGGCCTTTGATTTATGGAGCATTTTGCTATAAATCCATTGCGGATATGTTTTTAGCTTTATCCTTTTGATGTTGACCTCCTTTATTATTCTTGTTCCAAGGAAACCTCTTCTTTTGTATGTTATTTTAATTAGCAATATAAAATTGTCATTGCCTGTACAAGTAAATATGATCAATAGGTTGCATATCATTTGTTCTTACCTACATTTCATGGATACAGGTATGGGTGTCACAGAAAATTTCAATTCTAAGGGGTAGAACTCATGAATTATTATAAATACTAATTAACTTCTTTTAAAAAGGAATGAAATAATTTTCTAAAAATATAATATGGCTAACTGCTCTGCAACCCATCTTATAATGACTAGGTTTGTTATCAACATTACAAAACAATTTATCTAGAAGTCTGGACATGCAGTATAGAAACACCATCCCAAACTCATATTTATACAATCAAACTATCTCTTATCGAAAAGAAAGTCAAAATCATGCCCCATCACTTCATTTTCATATTCGATAAGTTTTCTTCTCTCCTCAACAATCTAACTTCTTTCTTGCCTCTTCTTCACTCAGTACTTGCATATATCATTAGGATTTGAGGTTAAATTTTGTCTCTGCAGCTGCTGGTTATAGTGGAAACTACAGCAATCCAGAAACTGGATATGGAGGAAACCCTTACCCTGCAGGCTATGGCGTGAATCCTGTAAGCTTTTCATTGAAATTTTTACATGGACACGGGCTGTATTCTTTGTAAAGATTTCCTCATGTTTGTTTCACATTTTAGGTACAAGGTGGTGGAGAAGGTAGTGCTCAATATGGATCTGGACCTGGTGCGTGGGGTGCATATGACATGCAGCGAGCTCATGCACGCCGTTAGACTAGTGTGCATGTCATGCTAAGTCGTAGGTACTTAGGTTGGAGTCTGAAGTGTTTTTTCATGAATGACATTTTGGCTAATATACTCAATTATGGTGATTAGTGGATATCGAATATCCTGGTTTGCTTATATTGACATTCCATATTAGCCGTATGGTTCATCCATACTGTTTATTTTGATATGTTCTAATACTGAAGTTTGCATCTGGCTGCTCCATTGTTAAATGAGATAAATTCTGAATTTCTTGATATTTTCTATTTAAATTTTACATCAGACATTAATCGTGCTTACCGTTCTGTTTGTTATCCAAAGAGCAGCTATTGCTAATGTTTGAGATGTTCTAATTCTGAAGTTTGCATCTTGGCTGCTCTATTGTTAAATGGGATTCAACTGTGAATTCTTGATATTTTCTATCTAATTTTTACCTCAGACATTAATTGTGCTTACCTTTTTGTTTGTTATCCAAAGAGCAGATATTGCTTCTCCCTTTGCAGTTTTTGGCATCAAGTAATCCATTGTTTTTTATCTAATGAGTTTTAGTACTTTTGTCTATTCACATTGGCAGAAAATATAGCGCCAAGGATTCCCTTTGAAGTTTTAATAGTAGGAAACGTGGTTATATTCTACTATTTTGATTTACTCCTGCAACCAGATGAAGTGCCTATTGGCTTGCATATTTAAGAGCTTTACTTATTAGAATGAGATTTTCTTTAGTTCTCTGGGCACAACACGGCACAGGTTTTGAAAATTTGTCGTGGAAACTAATGGTTTTTTGCTTTGAAACACGTTAGGATCATGAGGTTGCATGTGAAGTAGATTGATGAGGGTTTGTTTGTTTGTCAACCTAGCATAACTGCCCTTCCAATCCTGAGACCAGCAATGCAGCATCCGAAGTGTGGACATTTGGATGCTTATTAATAACCTTCCTAGAAATCGTTTTTAGTCTATTCAGTGTTCTTATTCTTCCGAGTCATTGGTTCTTCCAATATTTAATTTGAGATCTCTTGTATAATCCTTTTTAAGGTCCTTGTTGGCATCCTTGTAAGTTCATTGTTTTGACCTGCTTTCCCATCCATTAGTTTTAGCATATGTTTTAAACCTGACGGTTTGCGAAGTAGTTGGTTCATCTTTTTCTTTATAAGATTTAATTCGGTGCTTTCACTCAAGCACTTATTTATCTACCCTGTTACCTGTCCAATTACTCACTGGGTTCATTAAGTCCAACTGAGACTTACAAGGCTATTAGTATCTTGTTGATGAGCGAATAAAAGTTTGAAGATTAGAGTTTTTTAGGCTTTTATTTTGGATTTATTTTTATGTTTTTGAGCTTATTTTCATGCTTTATTAGTCCATGGTCATAGTATAGATGTTTGAGGGTAGTTTGGTAACTTTAGTACGTCTTTTTATTAAGTTTAATGAGGTTGAAAATTTAGAAGGGATAAAGTTATGAAAATTAGAGAATTTTTGTAATTTATCTTTAAGTTAAGGGTAGTTTAGGTCCTTCCCTTTAGGCTTTTGCTTTAGTATTTAAACACATTTTTATGCTATTTTGTGAGTGCTATCGGTATAAAATTTATAGAATCTTCTGGTTTCTTGTTTGAAAGTTTGTCCATTCAACTTGGTGTTACCATGAAAATCACTGGGGTGACTCCAAGTTAAATCTTTCATGTTTTTTCTCTCTTTAATGTTCTTTCTCTTTTCTTGATTTCTTTTAATTTCCTTGTTCTTGATTTTCTTGAATTCAAGAACTCTTGAATTCTTGATTGTTCAAACCCTTTTTTCTCAATCCTTAACCTACAAATTTTAACCTTTAACCATTTCCTTTACCATATAATCCTAAACTCTTAAACATAATTGCAAAATGCTATGTTTAAACCCCACAACGAAACCCTTATTGGTTCCATCCTAAACCCTTTGGGTAATCCTATCGTAGCACAAATCCTTAGCCTAAATCCCAAACCAGATTCCCAAAACCCCCATATTCATCTTATTCCCTCTTCATCTTGCATCACTTGTGTAGTCAGATTCTTCTACGTAGAGCTCACTGTTGCTTCCAAATTCCAATTCTCAAATTTATGCTCAAAGGGATGGAGTTTGCCTTGTTTGTGCTCCTGTTGTGATAGATCCATGCCTCCCTTGATGGAATTGTGATTTTATCCAACAGCCACACTTAAAATGCTAGATTAAAGCCCATACTATTATCTTCTTCTTCTTTTTATTTTTTTCGGTTTCTATTTCAGATATTAGCTTCGTAGATAAGGCAAGGATCTCTCCATGATGGAATGTTTTCATTATTGTTTTATAGTTCTTGATTTTATTGAATCGATCACCTTAAATATTATATGCTATTTCATCCATATACATATTATGAAATGTGAAAACAATAAGAAATACATGTATATGCTATTTCCCTAGGATCATACACATAAGAAACATGACTTCCAAAAATAAGGCTTCCGCTATGCAAATTTTATTTCATACTCTCCAACATGCGAATTTTATGTCACTCTTCAATATTCTACATAAACTCAGTTGCTTTTTAACACCATGATGCCTATCTACACAATTCCTTTGCAAAAGGATGCATGGTTGGCATAAAATATGGGAACTATGAGAGTAAAGTTCAAGCACAAGAGTCAACTTCTTAAAAATATAAATGTGAAATGAGAATTTATAATTATATATATTTGTTTATTATTAGATATCTTACTGTTCTTTCAAATGTGTGCATAGAAAATATCCTTGCTGAGAATATGCGGGGACCATGGATTTGGTCCATTATTATATCTAAGTGCCAAAGACTGTTAAAGTGTGAAACTAGATATATTTATCTTGCTTTTCTTTGAAATATTTATATTTTAAGAATATATATTAATTTTACTTATGACTTTATCTGTATATTATATTAATAAGAATCTCTATTTGTATTCTATATGTTATGATTGTCATGGTCAATGCCTTATCCCTAAAATATGGAGCTACCTAAATGGATCTTGTTCCTCCATTATAATCTTTCTAAAGCCATGTCTTCTGTTAATTACATGCTGTTCATATCAGATTTCATGATCTCAGTTCAAGTCTGCTTTAGTCTTCCTTTTGCTCCTCAGTGGGCACTTTTCTTTTAACTGGAGCTGTTATCAATCTCAATCGACTTTCCCTTAGTTTATCGCCTATTTGGGCTATTCTATCTTTTTCATGAACTTGATCATTTCTTATTTACTTTTCTTATTCTTTTCACTCATCCATCTCAGCCTTCTTGTCTTTGCTATGTTATGCTAAATTTATGAACATGTTTGTTGGTTACCCAACTTTTGGCTGCATAAAGCACAACAAGTCATACTGCCATCTTATAATTTTTTTTTCAATTTGATGTGGCGTTTCGTTCTCGAAATGTTTCATAAGCACAGTTTGACATTATCCCTTCATTTCTAATTTTTATATGCAATATCCTCACATTCTCTCCATTATGATGGATAATAGAACCCAGGTAATGATAATGGTTGCTTCAGGGGGTTTCTTGATCACTCATTTTTTTTCTAGCCATTCATCTCTGTGTCATTACCAAAGTGGCATCCCGTATGCTGTCTAGGTTCTACTTTTTCTCACCTGTTCTAGTCCCCTACATATACACACACACTCATCATGCGCCTCTGTTAGCTTCACTAACTACTATTTTGGCTGCTTCTTCTATTTTTATTTATTTTAGCATTTTATATCTTTTAAATTTTTTTAATAAGTAATTAATTATTACAATTTTTGTTTCTTGTAATTTCTCAAGAATTTTAATATATCATTTTCCTTTGATGATTTTCTGAACCTCGTCGTTCCACCACCTTGTTTCCTTTTGTGTTTGCATGCATGCATGCAGAAGTATGTGTATGCATCCGTATACCAAACTGACATGCACACTATGTGCTTCCAACCTGTTGAACCTCTGCTTCTGTGTTGCATGTCTTCCAAGTTTTGTACTTATCAAGTTATCATTCTCTCGGGGAAGCAGTGCAGCATCATTTATGAAGAGTATTGCTATGGGTATGGGCTATCAAATGAGCTTGGTAATTTTGCTATGTTATTATTGAAGTTACTTCTTCCTTTTGTACTATCATGGCAGTCAATGTCTAGTGGTCAGATTACATTTCAATTCCATTTTTTAAACTCTCTTGATTTACCTATTTAATTGCTCTTATTCGGATCTTTGGTCAGTTGCTTGAATTACTCTAGTGGCTGCTTTTGTTGACTTTAGTTCAGTTTCAACAGTTAAACTGAGCTATCACTATACCTTCACCTTATGTCTGTCTGTTTTAGAGGTAAATTTGGTTGTCTAAGGGTTTTGCATTCCATTGATCCTAATATGATGCAGCTGTCTTTAGTTATATTTTGTTGCTCTTGCAAGCAACTGTCAGTAAAGGGCCCAGTAGTTACAATTATTGGCATGTATTGGCAACCTGTTATTAGTTTTTGAATGCCAACTCACTAGATTACGGTGTAGAAAGCTGTCATCTGTCTCTAGTTTTAAGTGTCAAGCTAATTAGATTAAGGCATAGGCAGTTGTTAGCTTCTGGTTAAGCTCATTCCATATGTTTAGATTGTCAAATAGTAAAGATAACCAAATGGATGTAACAGCTAATTTTAGTTTTACTGGCTTGAGTGAGCCTTTTTTATCCTTATGTTTTGTTTAGGTTCCTTTCTGGATTATTTTGTGGGGTTGTGGGGGTGATGAGGGGGAGGTTTATTAGGACAATATGAATGTTCAAGTCACGTCCTTCTAGAAGTACAGCAACAAGTAACAAGTGCAATAGTGCATCTTATTGATTGCATTGAGAATGGCTGCTGGTTTGACAAGACAGATTCATCAGTGAAGCCTCAGAATGGGTGTTATGGTCAAGTAAGTGTCTAGCTATCTAAACCTCTTGTATTGTATTACTTAAATTGCATCCCACTTATAGTTCTTCTATGCTTGCTTCAGTGCTTGTCAACGATCTCTTTGGATCTGTTATTACACCTCGAATCTGTAGATAATTTGTTGCTAGTGTCATCTTACCAATGCTGATTGTAAATGACCTCGTTCTAAATTAA
This sequence comes from Akebia trifoliata, assembly GCF_017979445.1. Lineage (NCBI taxonomy): Eukaryota > Viridiplantae > Streptophyta > Magnoliopsida > Ranunculales > Lardizabalaceae > Akebia > Akebia trifoliata. The sequence continues at coordinate 11,577,819 of NC_141387.1, forward strand.
GGCACTGGTTCATGATCAGAGAGTAGCGTTTCTGTCTTAGCACGGCCCTTGGATTAGTATTTCGTTTTGGCTGTCTTGAAGATTGTTTGGTTTATCTTGAGTAGAAGTCTATATTGTTGTCATCTGAATTGCATAAAAGATGAGTTGTATCATTATTATCCAAAAATAAAAAAATGAAAAGAAAAAAGAAATGAGGTGTCATTTCTCAGTTTTTTATTCTTTGCCTAAATTCCATTTAGTTTGTAGTTGATAAATTGTTTGATGGTTTTTCTTTTTATTTAAGCTAGATCCGCTAAGTATTTTTTGTTTGATTTTTTTTTTTTTTTTTCGGAAGAAGAAATTGTAGCTGCATGAACTTATGATAGGAAATCCACTCTGGATACTTTCCTGGTACTAAGAGAGAAATTAGCTTGTGATTGACTAGAGTAAATCACTTGATTGTTTGACCTTTTATTCTGCATTTCTTCTGCATTTTAAAATATACAGAGATACAAAAATAGAAACCAAAGCATGGAAAGGTTGGTGAAAAGATGAATGATTACCATACCAAATTTATAATTGGACATAGCAATCGTGTTATGGATTACTTTAAAAACCAGATGAGATTATCTTCTAGATTTGAGAAGGAAATATGAACTTCTTTTCCATCATGATATTGGGCAGAATACTGCCAGAGATTTGCTGATAATTGAGAGCAAGGGAAGGCAACATACCTATCCTAATCGTACGTTGTCTTCCTTAAGTACTACTTAATGAAGGTCGCTCGTTGACTATGCCCTAGATGACCGACGTCCCAAACAACACGCTTGATTGAATTCCCTGTCACTCTTTTTGTTAATTGTGGTCAATCCTGTCTTCCTAAACTTGGGCCCTCTGGATAGGACTCCCAAATTTAACATCGGCTTCTCTAATCTTGCTCCCTAGATTTTTTCTAGGCTCCAGATTCGATCTAAGGCCATCAAATTGTATATCGAAATCAAACTACAGGTCGATTTAGTCTCTCTCCTTACCCTTTTTCACATTGGCATAGGGTTACTATTAAGAGCCCCAATTTCTTGAAATCGCTTACATCCCCTTCATTGGAGTTCTCCGATCTCTCCCCAGTATTGAATTTTCTAGATTTGCACCCCCCCCCCCCCCCGGGTCTAGGACCAAGGCTGTGACAAATTTGGGGGTACAACTCAAAACCAATTGGCAATGAGCTTATAAGGAGAGAGACAAGGCAATGAGTGTCCGATGTGAGACTAAACTCAATAGGCTGGTCATATCCTACATACTTCATACTTCTTGTTCCTTAACTTATCATTGATTGACTAACGATTGTTGTCTGAGTCTAGTAGATTGGGATTGTCAGTCCTCAGAATTCTTACTGCAATTGTAGAACACATTGCAAGGTTCACGCCTTTTGATCACTATTTATGATGTGTTGATTGGGTTTCTTAATTACCTTGGATTGGTTTTTTAGCACATTTTAAGTGGAAATTAATGGTGGATTTCTTTGGTAAGAGTTGTCGACATAAATATCAATTTTTCTATTTTTTTCTTCATATTTTAATAGACCAATGTTTATGATCCTTTATTCAAATTTTGAGTTGGGAGGCTCCCCTGGCTTTCGTCTCTTGACGTTAGTGTTGGCCTAGCAACAGTTCTTTTGCTGTTAGTGTTTTTTCTAATCTTTGTGTATTTCACTGCTCCACCGGAAATTTTTTCTATTCCTTAGTTTCCAACATGTCCAACATCGCTTATCTCCACCAATGCATAGGACATACATCTGTCCCAACATGTCCACTACACAAGACATAGTAGACTTTCCTTAGGGGCTATGCAGATGATCTTAGATTTAGAATTTTGCCAAACTTGACCTCTCAAATCTAAATTCTGATCTTCCATTGGATTAGGCAGAGTTAAGTTGATGAAGCTTTCTTGTATTCAATGTCAAGCAGTGATCTCACTAGTTTAGGCCCTTCTATTAGTGGTGTTGGGGAAATTGGTTTTGCGACAGAGACAAGGAGATAGTGGGTTCATAGAGCCTATTCGTGATTTGGAACTGCAATGCACTCCAAGAGGGAAGCCAGAGGCTGAGAGACAATCCATAATATTTTTTCGTAAGGTCTCATTGAGCTAGTAGTGTAGTGGACATGTTGGGACAGATGTATGTCCTATGCATTGGTGGAAGTAAGCGATAAGGGAGCAGGTACTGTTTCTACTCTAGGACTAGGTTGCCAAGGCTTTCTGGAGGGAAACATGGGTTGGTTTGTCGACTGAACTTTGATGGGGAGTTTGTTGAATGTAGCCATTGAAGTTAAGAGGAAGATTACTGTCAATCGATGAAACTCTAATTTTGTGTTGGAATGTTAGGGTATTAGATAATTAAGATGGAAATGTGGTGGTTAAAAGCTTGATTGTAAGTTGAGGAGCCACATTGTCATGCCTCGAAAAATTGGAGGATCATATCGATAGTAATCCATGGGGTAATAGAGATTACAGGTTGAATGACTTCTTGGGTTTGGGTACAACATGCATTATCCTCATTCTTTGAGAATAAGACTGTTGAACTACAAAATTTTAGTTGGGGCCTTTTCCATAATGGTTTTTTGCAGTTATGTAGGGTAACAATTCTAATGAGTCCTCAATAGTGTGCTCATCCCCACTAATGGGAATTTTCATTCTTAGTTTTGGAAAGAAGCTGGATGATGTGGTGGGTTATGGGACTTATTTGATGCATTGGTAAGATTTCAAAATGGGAATTTTCATACTCGATTTTGGGAAGAGCTGGATGATGTGGTGGGTTATGGGACTTCGTTTGGTGCATTGGTAGGATTTCAACATTTTTGTGTCTTCTAATGCTAAAAAACAACATATCTAGGTGTGTAAGCGTGAAAGACTTTTGGGAATTTGCTAATAGAAATCTTCTCAAGGATCTTTAGTTGGAAGTAGCAATGTTCATTTGGTAAAATATCGTAGAAAACATTATTATTTGAAGGCTGGATTGATTTCATATATCTAGAAACCGAGAGAAATATTTCTTCAATGTTTCTCATATACCAATTCCTAGACTGACATCAAACCATGTGCTTTTTCCTTTTTGACTAGGGGTGTATTTCTCTCCTTCCTTCTCCCTTTCAGTTGAGAATGTGACTTCAAATCCACAACATTGAAGGATGTGGAGTTATGAAATTCATTCTCTTTTGAGGGAATGCCTTGATATTCTTGTAAAAAATGAAAAAAAGAAAAGAAAAGAAAGGAAAAGAAAAGAAAAAGTGAATGCCTAGATACATGTTTCATAAACAACTTAAAGCTCTAAAGGAAAAAAATCCATGGAGATGGTTGAGTTATATTCTATGTTATACTCTTGAGTCATCTTCCTACTATTGGCGACGAGTTTATGGAGATGGTGTTAGACTTCCAAGTAGATGTTGACCTTAACTATTGTTCTAAAATAGCATCTTCATTTCCTTGATTCCAAAGAGGAAACATATTGGCGTGTAGATTTTAAACCATTAGTTGGTGGGGAGCATGTATAAGATCATTCATTGTCAAGCTTGGTACCAAAATTTGCTCTGTGCTCCCTTCAATGATTTCATTTGTCTTGGTGGATTTTGTTAAGAGTTGGACACGTTCTAGATTGGGTTCTACATTAATGAGTGCAGTGGTTCAAGGGTTCAGTATGGGATTCAGAGATAATGTGCTAAATTCCTATGGAGAAGCTAATGACCTTGTTATTCTTACTTGGGAGGATGGGCTTTTGCTTGAAATGGGTCATGTGGATTTTCAAAGATTGTGTTAGTTCTGCTTCCTTTTTATTTATGGTAAATATCTCTCCAAATTCAGGAGTTTCTAGGGGTTGAGAAAAATGAAATCCCCTCTTTCTGTTCATCTTTGTAATTTTAAGAGAAGCTTTGGGGATAATGGCATCACCAATTGTTGACATTGGCCCTTGTTCATTTTCGAAGGGGACGTTAATACTTGGATTTATTAGGTTCAATTTGCAGGTAATACCTTTGTTTAGTATTAGACATTTCTCACTCTCAAGTACTTGAGGGATCATTTGTTGCTATGAGATGATATCTAGTTTGAGCGTCAATTCAGCTTAAACCGAGTTATGACAACTTGGAGAAATTGGTGGGTATATTGAGATCCAGTATTCGTATTTACCCAATGACATATCTAGGCCAACTATCGTCTTAAGACTTTGTGTGACCCTTTTAAAGTGAGGTTTAAATGGATTGGCCACATGAAAATATAAAAGGCCATTTTTCCCAGTTTTTTTTCTTGAAAATTGACCAACCCCAAGGATCTCTAGAGCGAAGAAACATCCAAAGTTTGTAGAAAAGAAACCAACCAAAATTCTCTTTAAAGAAACCTCAGGAACTAAAATAACGAAAGAATTCCCCAAAAATTATTCAATTTCAAAGTACTACTTGGAAAGCCATTAGTTCCTTGTGAAATTAAATTTATGTTTCATGTGCTCCCTCCAAGGCTGACAACCCTATTTACAATCACAGACCACTTACCGCGGATACAACAGACTTTACATCGTCTACATCTATTATTGCTGCATGAAGAAGATACCACGTCAATCGAGACCTTCAACTCATCATCTACGCGTTGCTTGACAATTGGGGTTTCTAAGATGAATCTTTTTTCACCATTCAATTGTATCTTCCATCAAACATTTCGTTGGATAGCTTATTTCTACTTCAATCCATACTAGTTTCTCCTTCCTCTTGCCTTTTTTTTTTTCTTTTATAATTAAAAGGGACGAATCTGAGGGACATGAAGCTGAATCTCAGTGGATTTTGGTAGCAAGACCATTATGTCCTCTTGCCTTCTTCAACTTGCACCAAAATGCTCATAATTGACGCCTCCATTAATCTTCATTGTATATACCTAAACCTCTTTGTCGACTTTCCTTATTTTATATTTTATTGAGATTTTCCTAAGATTCCCTCAAGCGTACTCATTTATTTTTTACTTTATTGCTTAACCCTATGCTATCTAGTCCATCGTTTGCTCAGTTAAAATTTGGGTTTGCAATTCACCACTCTAGAACAAGCCCAGTTCTTGGGGGTAGTCAGAGACAAATCAATTTTTGGTTCTCTACTTTGGTTTGCTTGTGAAGATATATAATCATATGTAAGTAACAAGTGCATCTACAATGTTAAGAAGTTCTAACGACTGTAATGGTTGGTTTGCAAATTGGTTAGCTTGGGTTTGGTATATTCCACAAACCTGGTGCAAATGGTTTCTCAAACTGGTTCCTTCATACTCGTTCGCAGTTTGGTCTAGTAAGAACGAATCTGGTTACATAGGTTTAACCACTCATTCATCTCAACAGCCCTATCTCTGCTACTCATTTTATGGACATGCTTATTAACTATTGTAGATGCAGGTCTATAAATTATAGTTAGTCTTATTGTTGTACTGTAAAAAAAGTTCTTTTAATTTGACCTGTAAGTGACATAATACACTAAAAGCCCATCTTAAATTTAGCCACCTAATACAAATTCTTTGACATCCCCACCACTATCTTTATGGATTGAACCATAAAGATTTACTAGTAAAAAATCAAAATTTGTTGCTAATGAGTAATAATGTCAGTCAAGAATTGTTTGGACATTGTAAGAGATGTGACAGCACTAGTTGGAGTAGAAATACAAGAAAACCCCTTTATCAAGAATCAAAAAATTACAAAAGAGATAATATGATCCACACTCACGTACATGTGAGCTTGTACTCTAGAGACTTTGGACCTCTCAAATTTAGTGCTCACATGTTTAACATTCCTGCTTTGATATTGGATATTGATTCTGATCCTTGGGTGAGGTATACACATTGGATATTGGCTCATTTCTATACATATCTGTTCGCTTATGTAAGCAAATTGACTTTTTTCTCCATTTGTTTTAGCAATAACAGAAACTTATTCTCATGTATGGTTTGGAATTTTGATTGACAGAACAATTAGATTGGATGCATAATCTATCTTCATTATGTTCACATGTATATCTTACATTAAAATTCCCGGTACTTCCAGGGGATGTCTCATGCTCTGGTGCCCAATTCACTGCTTATCTCATTATGCTGGACTAATGTCAACTCCACGAGGTATTTACTCTTACCATTCATTTAATTTTTTTCATTAACTTCATACAATTTTCACTATTGAGATGCTGTTACTGTCACGTCATATATTGGATGAACAAAGTGAAATTTGGTTATGCCTTACAATGTTAGTTCAATGAATTGGCTCTCAAGTATTTAAGATATGGTCTGTTTTCAGGTTATGATCTCTTATACCTCCCTGGGAAGATTATCAGACCAGGGTGTGTAGGAAAGCTCGATTTCTACTTCGGGGTTCAGTTCGGTGCTAAAGTTTTCATTCTATCTGATGAGCTGTTTTTCTTGATCGTAATACGTTGGTCACTTTGGATGGATGACAAATGTATTTCAAGTTCTCTTGTAAATACCTCAGGTAAGTGTACAGGCTAAATTATTGTCTGTTTCTTTATATGATCAAATTCTTAAAGGTGGGAAGAATGCATGTTGTTAGTTACCCAGTTAGGTTCGATCATGTTGGCACACAATTATACAAATAGATGCACGCTTTAATAAAAATCTTTACTGTTATTATCTGCTCCTCATCCTAGTTATTGGATTGGTTTATTTTATTTTAAAAAAAGGTATAGATGTATTGATGTTAAAATAAATGATCTGACCATCTTAGTACCGTGCTATAATTGTCAAGCCCTCGGGCTTGCATGGTGATTCCCATCTGAATAATAGATCTTCAAAGAACACATTCCTAAATTCCTCAATCAGCTTGCACACACACACACACACAACAAAAAAAGGCTGAACTGATTGCTCCTTCCCATAAAAAAATTTCGTCTATTCTTCTTCCTAAGACCCCGATTGACAGGAAAACAAATTTGATGGCACATCCTCCTCTCTCCCTTGAGATGCCTGTGATTGACAACTTTCAAGCAAAGAACAAATCGAAAAGGGCAGACATCCAAAGTAACAAAGAGAAGAAATGAGACCACACAAAACAAGTAACATTGCAATGAATTAGATTGATGACTCCCCATACAACCTTCACATGGAATAAAAGCTGACTGAACTAATGCCATGAGCCATGATATCATCCACTAAAAGAAATATTCTAGAAAACGGACTGGATGTAGAAAGTTACCCATGACATTGGAAATTTCAACTAACTTGGAACCTGCATAAGGGATTTATTGAAAGATTAGACAAAAACACTGGTGATTTGGTAATATTTGACATTTAACCAGTGAATCCAATTACAAGGGTTCTTGAGCATCAAAGAGTCTTCTAAAACTGAAATCTAATGTTATCTTATCTCTGGATTGCATCATGAATTTTTCAATAGGTAGTAGAGTTGAAAGAGAGAGAGAGGTTTTAATTGATTAATTACTTAGCCCTAATTAGTCTTTAAATGGATGATTACACATATTGTAGTTAATCATAGTTGACAAATCAAATGTGATTAGTGGCAACATAAACAATTAATAAAATAGTGTTTTATTTCAACACTCCCCCTCAAGTTGATGCGTGGATATCGGCAACACCCAACTAGGACAAGATACCTTCAAATGCGATTTTGCTAACACCTTGGTAAGAATATCGGCAAGTTGTTGAGATATAGGAACAAAAAAGTACAAACCTACCCAGAAACAATCTTTTCTCTAATGAAATGTTGATCAACTCGATATGTTTCATTCTATCATAAGGGACTGGATTTGTTACTATGTTAATAGCTGATTTATTATCATAATATAGTGAAAAAAGGGTTATCACGGGAAGACATAAATCAGTTAGCAAGGTTTTGAGCCACAAGAACACACACTCCAAGTGTCATAGCTCTGTATTTTGACTCAGCACTGGATCGAGAAACCACATCTTGCTTCTTACTACGTTAAGTTACTAATTTGCCACCAACTTTAGTATAGTATCCAGAAGTGGACCATTTATCAATCATTGAACCAGTATAATCTACATCTGTCCATGTCTCAATGCGAAGATGACCATAATTACTGAAGAAAATACCTCGACCAGGATATCCCTTGAGATATCTAAGAATGCGATAGACAATAGTAAGGTGAGATGTGCGAGGGGAGTGCATAAACTGACTTATAGAACTAACAGTATAGGCAATATCAGGACAAGTCATAGACAAATAGATCAATTTTTCTACAAGATACTAATACTAGCCAATATTAGACAAACACTCTTCCTCAGAATCAGCCAACCTGTGATTCTGCTCAATAGGAGTATCGGCTGGACGAGAACCAAGCTGACCGGAGTCACGTAGTAAATCAAGAACATATTTACACTGAGAGATAAATAAACTAGAATGGGACCATGCAATCTCAATGCCAAAAAAATAACAAAGATGCCCAAGGTCTTTAATCTCAAATTGACGTCCTAAGTAAGACTTTATCATGATAATGTCATCACAATCATCTTCAGTAAGGACAATATCATCCACATAAACAATTAGAGCGACGATTTTACCTTGGGAGTGACGAAGGAAAAGGATATGATCAACAGAACTTTGATGGAACTCAAATTGATGCATTACTTTAGTAAAACGCTTAAACCATGCGCGAGGAGATTGCTTCAGTCCATCGAGAGAACGACGAAGGTGACAGACATGTCCAGAAGAAGCAGATGCAAGAAAATCAGGAAGTTGGACCATATAGACTTCTTCCTGAAGATCACTATTAAGAAATGCGTTTTTGACATCTATCTGAACGAGGGACTACCCTTAGATAGTAGCAATAGAAAAGAGAACATGAATGGTGGTCATTTTGACAATAGGAGCAAATGTTTCCTGGTAATCAATCTCATAAGTTTGAGCATATCCTTTGGCCACCAGACAGGCTTTATACCGAGCAATAGAACCATCAGAATTATGTTTAATGGTGAATATCCAACGACATCTCACAGTCTTCCTTCCAAGTGGAAGAGGAATAAATTCCCAAGAGTTTTCAAGAGTATTCAATTCATCAATCATAGTTGTTCGCCATTCAAGATGTGCAATAACATCTGCAACAATATTAGGAAGAGAAACAACAAAAATAAAAGAAAGAAAATTCTAATAGGAGGGTGAGTGCGAAATCAGATACATATTTAGAAATAGGATAGGTATAAGTGTGCTTCCCCTTACGAGTGGCAATAGGCTGATCATCACAAGGGTCAATAGGAGGCGGAATTGGATGTTAGAGAGTGAATTGGTCTGGCATAGAAGTGACGGTAGTATCGTGTGCCTACAAGGGAGGAGGAGGAATAAGCATGGGAAGAGGAAGTAATAAAGAAAAAGGGGTCATCATTAGGAGAATCTAGAGGAAATTACTTAGACTGACTCAATGTAGAATGAGGTATGCTCAAAGAAAGAGACATCCCAAGAAATGAAATGCCGTTGAAAGGGAAGATAACATCAGTATTCATTCTGGATAGAAGAATAACCCAAAAAATACATTTGACGGCTTTAGGATCAAGTTTAGTACAAGTTTAATCAAGAATTTGAACAAAACAAACGCACCCAAATACACGAGGAGGAAGTGGAAACAAAAGACAATCTGGATGAAGTTGAGAGGGGGAAGTGGCAAACTAAAGAACCCGAGAGGGTGTCTGATTGATAATGTTAACCGTAATAAGAATTGCATCGGCCTAATAGGATTGTAACACGTTCATGTCAATAGAAATGACACGAGCTAACTCCAAAATATGGTGATTTTTTCTTTCTGATCGGCCATTCTGCTGAGGAGTCTTAATATTGGACATTTGATGCTCATTGTCAGACTCTAAATAAATCTTCAAGACTTCACTGTAAGTGTACTCGGTAGCATGATCAAAACGGGAAGTCTTGACAGTACGACCAAACTAAGTATGAACCATAACAAGAAATTGCTTGAAAATCCCATAAACTTAACTCTTATGTTTCATAAGATAAACCCGAGTGGTACGACTATGATCATCGATAAACAAAACAAAATAGCGAAAACCAAGAATGTATGTGACGGGGAAGGAGCCCTACACATCAAAGTGAATTAAGTCGAGAGGAGCAGGTACAGTAGTATTCACATTAATAGGTTAATGAGAACGAATATGTTTAGCTAACTGACAAGTTTCACAAGAAAAATCAATCAAATTTATATTATTAAATAAAGCAGCGAACATGTGTTTCAAATATCTAAAGGAAATATGGCCTTAATGTAAGTGCCAACGCATCACAAGGGCCTTATTAGATTGATTACTATTACTAAACTGAGAAATAGTATAAGAGTTAGGTGACACAGGTGTGTTCAAGAGATATAAGCCATTCACTTCACGTCCAGTGCCAATCGTCATCTTCAATTCCAGATCCTGAAAGACATAGTGAGAGGGAAAAAAAGTTACAATTCAAATGTTTGGTAATGCTACTAACAAAGATAAGATTAATAGTAAGTTGAGGAACATGCAATGTATTAGTTAAGGATAAATGTGTAACAGAAAAATAACCTTGACTAGCTATAAAAGGCAAAAAATCATCAGTAAGGTGAATCTTGCGATAATCAGAACAAACACTATAGGTTTTGAACAGGGAGGACATATTGGTCATGTTATCTGAGGCGCCATAATCAATAATCTATGGTGAGGATGTGGTGGAAACATTATGTGCAGATGCAAAGGTACCTAAATGAGCGAAAGTAGAGACCGGTTGATATGAAGTCTCCATCTGATTGAAAAATTGTCAGAACTTGTCAAATTCAACCTGGGACATAGGTATCGAATTTCAAGAAAAGGTAACTGAAGGAGATGCATGATCAGTAGTCGACTGAGAGACTGCATGAGTTGAAGATCGGTGAGACTATTGATATTGTTGATTAGGCCGATCATGAAGTACATAGCAGTGGGCTTTTACATGACCCAACTTTCCATAATGATCGCACTTAGGTAGTTGGCATGTAGGTAGAGATCTACTAGGAGGCTGTGGAGAGAGCGTGCAAGCAAGCATAGTAGAGTGGTCTCTAGAAGAGTGAGGTAGTACAGCTGTGCGATGACTCTCATCCGTTAAGACATAAGAGCACGTAGTCTGTAGGGACGAAAAATTATCCATACCCAATAAATGATCTCTCGTATAGTCAAACTCATTCCGAAAATTAGCTAGAAACTGGAAAACTCGATTCTTATCTAGAATCGACATATATAATCCTTCATAAAAAAGGTCCTTCCAAACATAGGAATAGCAATAAAAGGTTAATTCTTCCCATTGAGCATGTAGTTGTGATATATATGTGGTGACTAAAGAGTCACCTTGCGCAAAGCGGGAAATCTCACTCTCTAAGTTGAGGATCTAAACATTGTTTTGACGTTGAGAGTAGATGCTTTTTGCGAAATCCCAAATTTGTTTTGCGGTCTTGGAGAACATAAAACCAACCGCAATGTGGTTGCATTGTTGTAACTAGCAAAGAACAAACCATAAAATCATTCACAAATCATTGGGGGTAAAAAGTATCAGTTGGTGCAGGTTGTTTGTCCGCCATTGTTAGGTGACCGATCTTTCCTTTTGTACCAATAAACATCTCAGCCGATCATGCCTAAAGTAAATAATTGTGACCATCTAATTTCAAGGTGATAATTTAGATGCTTGAAAACGGTCGAATGAGAGGGAATACCACCCAATTCATCACTATGATTGGTGACCGAGGAAGAAGATGTCCTGGAGGCCATCAAAAAATTGATGTGTTTTGGGTGGAGGAGAGTTTAAATAAGAAAATGAGAAGATTCACAAGGAGAAATTGATCGCAGCACCCTAAAACTGGCAATACCGATTGGAAGAGGTGTGGAAGGTGATCAAACACTCTTATAGGTGACACGAACAGCCATCAACTCAATTGTAGGGCACTAAGGAGCAGTTTTGCAATTGTTGTAAACCTCAAACAGGGGTTTAGTGGCTGTCACGTGCCCCAAAAATTCTCGAACAGCAGCTTCTTGTTGTTGCAACCATCAAACAGCAAGTCTGTTGTGAATGCAGCCCTTTAGGGTGGTTACAAGACCCTATCACATGATGCAATTAGGGTGTGGAGCACTAAAATAATTGAAGGCGAGGTTTTGGAGTTGTAGCAAGGTGGGTGAGGGGGGGGGGGGGGGGGGGGTTGATACCAAGTTGAGAGAGAGAGAAGAAGTTTTAATTGTGTAATTACTTTACCCTAATTAGGCTTTAAATAGCTGATTACACAGACCGTAGTCAACCATAGTTGACAAATCAAATGTGAGAACAACTAAGAAAATAGTGTTTTATTTCAACAAGTAGTTTTTATTATATGATAAAATACAAAGCAGGAACCTGCATTTGCCAAGGGAGACATGCCACACCATTTATTCTCCCTAAAGCAGACTTTATTCCCCTTTTCAATCTTTTCTTTTTCTGATAACATTAACAAAACGGGGGAGTTTTGTCAAGGAGATCACCCATCCAAATAAAAAAAACAAAAGAAAATTGCAATAATTACACCAATCTCAAGCATCACATATAACATTCAATTTAAACAAAAAAGTCCTTGAAAGATATTCCTCTGAATTCCTTGAAATTCTTTCTCCAAAAGAAGATACGCCCCCATTACAAATGAAGTTATTTTCTTTAAAAAATCATGTCGCTATGCCCCAACCATGTACCCCTATTTACAACAAATGTGGTCAATCTTGAAAGATATCTTTTTTTGAAATTTTGGTAAGATAGTAGTGATATCCTTCCATACTCCAATCCTGAATGACAATCTAACCTTGCAAATCCCACAATCTGGATTTGACTCTCTAAATTTGGCCTTACTGACCCTTATTCACGTACACTGGTTTTTCACCCCAAACCTTCATAGTCATTTTCTCAACTAAGCATTCATTTCATTTAATCTACATGGATGCTCAAATACCCTTGCTCTTTAGGCTTATTCATAGCTTTTTTCCTTGTGCTTCTAATCTTGTTTTGTCATTTAACTAACCATGTATCGTACTTCTAGTCAAGAAAGTTCACATCTTTTCGTATGATCTCCGTCAAATGACATTTTCGGTTTTCCTTTTTTAAAGAGTCCTTGACTTGTTCTAAATATGTTCCTCTCTGCTATTGTTATTGCTCTTTCAAATATATATAGTGTTCGGTTGCCAAAGTCCTGTCCTACATGAGCTAAAATTTTCTAAATGAGCTGATTTTATTTTTTTATTTAGATCTTCTCAAAAAATCAGCTAATTTTGAAACTTTAACCGCAGCTTATAAGTTTAAGAGTCGTGGACCATCAGTTTATGAACCACTTTTGATGGGATTTCAAAATGGGCTGATTTTTTGTGAGGATGATCTCTCACCATAAAGATCACCCGCACAAAATATCAGCTCATTCCGAAACTTTTAGCCCATATAAGATAACTGACTGTTGAACCCGACCCATATATATATATATATATATATATATATATATATAGGGGGCAGTTCATGGGACATACGTAAAAACAATGGTTTTTCAAAATATGGGTTAGAGGTTTTGGATTGAGCTGATTTTTTGCGAGGATGGTCACTATGATGAGAAGATCATCCTCACAAAAAATCAGCTCAATTTAATACTTCTAAATCCATCAAAAGTGATTTACAAATTATTAGTAAAAATTGACGGTCCACATTCTAAATCACTTTTAATGGGGTTAGAAATTTTAGATTGGACTGATTTTTTTTTTCCAGATGATCTTCCCATCATAGAGATCATCCTCACAAAAAATCAGCTCAATCCGAAACTTCTAACCCTTATTTTGAAATTTTATTGATGTTAATAGTTTTTTCATGTCCCTTGATCCGTTCCCATATATATAGCAAACGGATCAAGGGACACATGTAAAAATCATGTAACATTAATAAATTTTCAAAATAGGGGTTAGAAATTTCGGATTGAGCTGATTTTTTGTGAGGATGATCTCTATGATGGGAAGATCATCCGAAAAAACAAATCAGTCCAATCTGAAACTTCTAACCCCATTAAAAGTGATTTAGAATGTGGACCATTGATTTTTTGCCAATAATTTGTAAATCACTTTTGATGGATTTAGAAGTTTCAGATTGAGATGATTTTTTTGTGAGGATAATCTTCTCATCATAGTGACCATTCTCGCAAAAAAAGTCAGCTCAATCCAAAACCTCTAACCCATATTTTTCAAAAATCATTGTTTTTACATATGTCCCATGAACCGCCCCTACCCACATATATATAATATATGAGTAGGATCAAGAGCCAACCATTTGGTCAAAAAATCCGCCACATTCCGAAATTCCTAACCCATATTGGATAAAACACGTTTGCCAAATAGTTGGCTCTTGATCCTAATATATATATATATATATATTAGCCCATTTTGAAACTTCTAACCTCTGGTTACAAGTTGAGGAAGTGTGGACTGTCAATTTGTAGACCACTCTTGATGGGGTTAGAAGTTTGAGATTATCCTTAAAAAAAATCAGCCCATTCCAAAACATCTATAACCCATATAAGATGAAACACATTGGCAAACTGTGTATATATATAGAAATAGCATTTCGTAGACAACGTTTGTCCTATATGACTTGAAAGTTTTGGATTGGACTGACTTTGTGAGGATCTCTATGATCATCCTCTAAAAAATTCAGTCCACTTTGAAACTTCTAACCCTATCAAAAGTGGTTTAGAATTGTGAATCGTAGATTTTTTAACTGTAATTTTATAAATTACTTTTGATGGGGTTAGAAGTTTCGGATTGGGTTGAGTATTTTTATAGGATAATCTGCTCACCCTAGTAATCCTCATAAAAAAATCAGCCCAATCTCAATCCAAAACTTTTAAGCCATATAAAGACAAATTGTCTCCCAACGTTGTATGTAATACAAGACCATATATATATATATATATATATATAGGGAAATGTTCAACACCCTACACTTTACCCTATGCTTTACCAAACGTGTTTTGTCCTACATGGGTTAGAAGTTTTGGAATTGGCTGATTTTTGGTGAGGATGATCTCTATGGTTAGAAGATCCTCCTCACCAAAATCAGCCCATTCCGAAATTTCTAGCCCCGTGTTTACAAGTTAAAAAATCGTGGACCGTCCATTTTTTGTAAATCATTTTTTATGGGGTTAGAAGTTTTAGAATGGGTTGATTTTTGGTGAGGATGATCTTCTCACCAAAAATCAGCATATTCCAAAACTTCTAACCCATGTAGGACAAAACACGTAGGGTAAAGTGTAGGGTGTTGAACGGGACCTATATATATATAGGGAAATGTCAACACTCAACATTTTGCCCAACAATTTACCCAACACGTTTTGTCCTACATGGGTTAGAAGTTTTGGGATGGGCTGATTTTTTATGAGGATGATCTCAATTTACCCAACATGTTTTGTCCTACATGGGTTAGAAGTTTTGGAATGAGGAGATCATCCTCATAATAATCAGCCCATTCCAAAACTTCTAACCCCATGTTTACAAGTTGAAAAATCGTGGACCGTCTATTTTTTGTAAATCATTTGTGATGGGGTTAGAAGTTTTGGAATGAGCTGATTTTTGATGGGGATGATCTCCTCACCAAAAATCAGTTTATTCCAAAACTTCTAACCCATGTAGGACAAAACATATTGGGCAAATTGTTGGGTGCCAAACAGGACCCATATATATATATATATATAATTTGAATCCGTGTACACACATATCTACTCGTATATGTACAATGTGTTTTGTCTTAGGTGGGCTAAAGTTTTTGATTGAGCTGATTTTTAGTGAGGATGATCTCATCATAGAAATCATCCTCACCAAAAATCAGTTCAATGCAAAACTTTTAGCCACTACAACCAAACGCGTTGTAGATATGCTAGTGGATATGTGTGTACATGGAACCCGACCCCCATATATATATATATATATATATATATATGGGTGACGTTCAATAGTCAATGTTAGGGAGTTAATTTTGTCTCATTGCTTAAAAGTTACGGATTGAGCTGATTATCACAAAAAATCAGCCCAATCAGAAACTTTTATTTAAATCCATCAAAAGTAAACACATATTATTGATAAAAATTGACGCTCCACAATTCTAATTACTTTTGATGGGGTTAGAAGGTTTAAATTAGGATGTGGAGATCATTCTCACAAAGAATCAGCTCAATCTGAAACTTTAAACCCATATAGGACAAATTGTTGGCTCTCTAACGCATTTGTTCTATATGACTTAAAAGTTTTGGATTAAGCTGATTTTTTGTGAGGGTGATCTCTAAGGTGAGTAGATGATCCTCACAAAAAATCAGCCCAATTTGAAATTTTTAATCCATTAAAAGTGATTTACAAATTATTAATAAAAAATCGACGGTCCACAATGCCAAATCACTTTTGATGGGGTTAGAAGTTTCAGATTGGGCTGATTTTTTGTGAGGATCATCTCCTAATTATTTAGATCAGCCCAATCCGAACTTGGATTTAATCCATGACCTCGAAGGTGCCTTGAAATGTGTCAAACCAACCGAGGTATGGGTCTCTAAGACCCTATTTCAAATATAAAGTAAATACGAACTGGTTTCAACTTCTCATTATCCCTTCAAATTGTCACACTTGAACCAAGAATCACATTTCAAATCCTCAGTAGCCTTTTAGAGAAAGTTATGTCAGGCAGTCCAATGGCGAGGGGTTTTCAGTGTACAATCTATTACTAACTGTGTTTTCTTCCATCTTTAATTAAATTCAGGGTTTCTCCTATTCGTGGTTTGACTTAAAACTCTTACTGATACGCGTTTGGTCTATCTTGTATTCTGTCTTGCAGAAACCAAGTGCCATCCCTCACAATGGTTACTTGATTAATCAAAATCAAACTTGAACCAAAATTTATTATTGGAATTACAGGTCTTTGTTTCAGTACAATAACCAGAATTATTATTAAATATAGTAAGTTTTGGCCCTTCTAATATTGGTTCCTAAATTTAATTGGACCAAGAATATGATCAGAACCCCTCACACGATTCAGGCGCTTTTTGTTTGGTGTGCATGGTTGATGAAGACAGAATTTAGCAGATTTGGTCTTTTTTGGAT
This sequence comes from Akebia trifoliata, assembly GCF_017979445.1. Lineage (NCBI taxonomy): Eukaryota > Viridiplantae > Streptophyta > Magnoliopsida > Ranunculales > Lardizabalaceae > Akebia > Akebia trifoliata. The sequence continues at coordinate 11,594,922 of NC_141387.1, forward strand.
CCACTCTTGTAATTTTTTTTTAAATATTTTTAATTGAGAGATTCCATTGTCACACAAACATTTGCTAACGCCACCTCAATTCATATGTAAATGGGATTTTCCCCAAAACGTGTGCAACTTATATCCAAATTCCAGTTTTGGTACACTGTTCATTTTAATTCCAAAAACATGCATTGCGAGTGAATTCATCGTTTTTAAAAGTAATGAATCTGTCTCGTCATTTTTATAAGCAATGAAAATGAATTTGCCAGTATATCTACAAATTCGTATATGTTAAAAGTAACAAACTCATAAGTTTGTAGGTTATTAAAATGGCAAATTCATGTTTTGGGAGTTAAAATGAGCAATGTACTGAATTAGGATTTTTGTCATATTCAGTAGGGCTGCAACCTGTGCGGGTTGGAGAGTAAACTTGGGCTCAACCCAAGTAGCAAAACCCTCAAGCTGAGCTTGATATTCCAAAGTCAGGTTGAGCTCAAGTTAGGTAATTTTATATTTTAGAAAAGGAATAAAACATAAAAAATAAAACCTATTGACCATTAATAGACATGTATATATGCCCAAACAGAAAGAAAGGTCAGAACAATGTACACTTATTTTCCTTAGTTACTACAAATATATGTAAAAGGGAATAAATAAATATAAATAACAAAATTAAAAATATATAAATATTTATATGTTAGTATATAGCATCAGGTTTGGGTCGAGTTGGATTACTCAAACCTTCAACCCTAATTGAGGTCAGGTTGAGATTTTCCAACCTAAGCTCAATTCATGTTCTACATAACTCAGCCTAGGTTCGCCCATCAATTGTGTTGAGTTCGGGCCAGCCCACCCTGGTTGCAGCTCTAATATTCAGGGTACGAAATGGAGATTTGTCCCGTTTAATTTTAATTCCATGTTTAATATATAACACAAAACTAATTACCCGACGATTGACAATCTGATAATTGGAATTGACAAGAAATAAATACTACATCAAAATTTTCATTTTTGTGCTGATTTCTATATTAGAAAAGAAAAAATGTGGTTTGGGACTAAGGCTGCCTTACTTGGCTAAATGCATGTGCAGTTTCACATATTTTTGTTTGATATTAATTTTATGGATGATCAATCGTATATTCTTTTGAAGTTTATAAGTTTGCATGTGTTTTAAGTAATAATTTTTCTAAGGATTATAAAAATGAGATCTCAGTCTAGGCAATATTTAGGTTGGAGAAAATCATTGAAACAATTTCAGACATCACAAAATATTTGATATGTTTCAAGATCAATGTTTTGTTTTGGTCTTCAATGAACCAATCGTTTAAGAAACTATGCCCTGTAGTCAGATATTGTCGATGTAGGATCTACAAATCTCCATTTTGTCCATCTTATTGGATTAAATTGGCATAAATGATGGAAATCAGATGTGAACATAAAAGTACTTTTTTCGTAAGTCTGTCATTCTCGACCTGTACATAATTGGTGATAAGTAACTTGCCAATACAACAACAATTAATTAAAGGGAAGAGTTAAACTTTCTGCTCCATTGACGCCTAACTATTTTTGAAGCATTGGTTTGAGTCTTAACATTTGGTATTAAAGCCAACTCCATCAAGGGTTTGAATCATGGGGAGGCGATTATGGAGGGAAAAAAAAACAGAAGAAGAAAGGGCTTTTTTAAAGTATGGGATATGGAAGGGGTTCTAAAAAAATGGACTTTTCTATAATATGGGATATGAAAGGGGTTAAAAAAAAAAAAAAAAGAGATGGGATATGGAAGGGTCCACTAAGTAGGCCACTGTGATTAGTCAATGAGCGAAAAAAAGGTGATGGTACTTATACTTGGAAAGAAGGTCAAAGGGTTGGGGGGCTCGGGGATATGGAAGGGTCCACTATAGTAGGCCACTGTGATTAGTCAACGAGCGACCTATGAAAAAGGTGAAAATGGTACTTATACTTGGAAAGAAGGTCAAAGGGTTGTGGGGGCTCGTCATAAAGTGGGCTAAAGAGGGCGTCTGCCTTGAAGCAATGGGGTATGTTACGATCCTTAAGTTAAGACTTAAACCTTACGCTTCATTGATGCCTAATCGTTCTAAGAACAAAATAAAACGATGGAACTTGTTAGAGATTCAAGTAATTTAGAACAACAGGATCAACATCTCGTTAAAATGTACTGCTACATCATCTAATCCATCTAATAAGATCCAAAGTTATAAGTGGTACCTACCAAATGGCAGAGCCTGTATTCCTACAATCTCATACAAAAGTTGGGATTGGGTCTGTAAAAAATTGGTTGGGCTAAACTATGAATTAGTGGGTGCAATTATAATCATGATTTTAAATCTTGTCTGACATGTTTAGTTATCCTCCACCAACGAGATGGATAGACAAGTCAAACATATCAGATGAGATTTAAAATCATGATTCATTTGTCTCATTGTTGATCAAGACGATTCAAACAAATTGGAAAACTTGTCCGTGATGACTCAGTCTTGTTCATGGACGAAATGAGACGTCAAAACGAGTTTTTTTAACCATGATTATAATCTCAACAACTGAGAAATCAATAACTTTATAATCAACCCTGCAATTGTAGTAGTCATATCTTGGAATCTCTTAGATTTATGTAATATCTTCCTTTCTTAATACCTGACCCAATAGATTAAAAAATAAATAAATAATTATTTTTCTATAATGCATCTCCCAATAATGGTTGGGAGATGTGAGCGATTTCACATCAAAATAGAATAAATTTCGGTCCACTACAACTACCACCACATGGAGAGAAATTTATTAAATATATTCAAATCATATAAATCAAACCTTAATCAACATTAGGAATGCTCTTCGTATCATTGATAGTTCTTTTTTTTTTTTTTTCAAATAATTTAAATCACACACACTTGAAAACAATAAATTCAAATCTAGTACTGTATGATCATATCATACGTTGATGTAGGATTAGGATTTTCTTACGCTATTTTTTTTTTTCCATAAGCAAGCGAATTAGTGATTAGTCGATGGAGGTAGGTTTTGAACCTATGTTGTGATATTAAAACTCTTAAGCTTTAAATAACTTAGCAAGTTAGCATCTCTAGTACAAATAAAATATGATTATCTCTTTTGTGTATGTTAAACCGAACACAAGTTCAAATTTGGCTCATTCTAAACAAATACACACCAAATCCTAAACTTTTTTTTTTTTTTTTCCAAAGTCCAAAGAGAACGACGGAAAATGCTGAAGTAACTGCGAAATTCACCACATTTCACACTGTTATGAGTCATAGATGTTTTTCATCAAGATACGACCGAAAATATCTACAGTTCTGTGCGTACCTTATCATCTGCACGGTGTGAACCGCAATGAATTTCGTAGTAACTCCAGCACGACTCTAGAACTATAGGTCATCCCTTCGACTTTAAGTCATTTTGAGGAATGGGGGTATAGATCATGATACCTATCTGATGTGATTGTATTAGGTTATGACATTTGGATTAAAAACTTCTAACTTGTTAGGGTGGGGACCCAGTCTGCTAATAGAATACATTCGAGTACATGATATATGGTGTTTATAAGTAAAATTATTTGTTGAGGTCATCTTACCTTACGCTCTGCAGACTAATAAGACAATAATCAACCAGGCCCATACACTGATTAAAAGAACACATGATCTGATATGACATCATATCATCTATGTTATAGGAAAAAATTCTACACTGCCATGTGTTGTTCTAAACAACATATTTTACAATTAAGGACCTCAAGTCTATAAGTAACTAGCAATCGAAGGTAAGTATGCAATCTTTATGAATCTAAGCCAAAATTATGTCAAATTATCTTGATTGATCATAGGGATCACCAAGAGTTCAGTAGTCTAAGTGTTGTCTCCAAAAGAAAGGATGGAGTAGGAGGGATCGAATCATCGAAAGGACCCATGATGATTAAATATGATCTCATATATCAGTAAGGCTCTGAAATTTTTATGAATTATCTTGGGTTGAGTTGAGCGGTTTGGTGGGTAAACCCTAGCTCAACTTAAGTGGTAGAGCCCCCAACCCTAACTCAACTCAACCCAAGCATTCAACTTGATGTCGTCAATCCAAGCTCAACCCGAGCTTGAGATTCTACACTCGGGTTAAGTATGGATTAGTCTGAGTTAAGTAGTTTTGGATGGGTTGGGTTGGTTGAACAAGCTTCATTTTATTTTGATTAATTTAAAAAAAAAAAATCTTAAAAAAGATATAAAAATAAATAAATATGTATAGTATATTTTATAGCCTCAGGTGCAAAGGTTGAGATATTGTAATCCAAGCTCAACTCATGGTCTAGATAACTTGAACCAAGCTAGCCCATTGAGCTTGAGCCAGCTCACCTAAGTTGCAGCCCTATAAGAAGTGGAACCCTTTTAGAATATTTGGTCAAACTTAAGGGTAACATTTAGATAATTACCCAAAATAACCAGGATTTATGAACATGTAGATGTGGTATCACTAGTTAGGAATTCAAAGTGATTGACAGTTCTACATAATGAAAGCAAAACATCTTTTGAGAAAATTGATAATAAGAAAAAACATTTTTCAAAGATGATACACTATGTGAAAATTGAAAATTTTAACAAGAATACTTAACGCACCAAAGCCCAGAAAGCAAATTTTGATGGTTTATAGCAGTTAAAAATTTTTATGATCCTCAATTCAACGGCTTAGAGTCATCAAATTTCTCCCATCCTCCATTAATTTAACAGTTTTGGTCTGTCAAAAAAAAAAAATTTATAATACAAATTTTGACACGTTGGTCCATCAAATTTTATGAAATTCGACGGTCTTAGGCCATCAAATATAGGCTTTTTTCCACGTTGTGATAATCCTCCTATTTGATGGAAACTCTATATACATTGTCAACATTAGTAAAATGCTCAGTGTGACATTCAATTGTGACCACTCAAGATTTTCAAGCAATTGAAAAAATATGTCTAATGTGTTTGAAATTTGAAGTTTTAACACCATTGGTATAATTGGGTTGTTCAAAAAATGGTATGTTTTTTTTAAAGAAGTTTTTTAACTTGCACCCCTTTGTTAACCATTTTTTTAAAGACTTGTCTATTTAAATGAATTTGTTGTCTCTCATTTGCAAGCACTTCAATCATACAAATCAATAGAAAAAATCTGTAATTTTCTTCCCATCAAGTTCTTCTTTGTCAAAGTGTTCTTGATATTTTGACGTTCGGTAGAGCATGATTAGATTATAGAAATCAATCACAAGAACTCTGATTCGATCCGTTATATCTTAGAATCAATTTTATCGTTAATCTATTACTGATCATGTTTAATGTGTTGGGAATAAGTATCGTTTTAAAGATGATGATATTTTATCGTGCCTCACATTGACTTTTTGCGTTTCCTAATCTTTATTTCTTATTCGCTTTTCAAAATTTCCAACATAATGCACACATTCAAAAGTTTAATGCTTGGTGACCTACAATATTACATGTAAACCTCACCTATCCAAAAACATATAGTACATGTGAACCTTAATTTATCTATGAACATAACAAGAACATTTCATAGCATCATATAATTATATGTGTAGAATATATAACTTGAACTTTTTTTATTTTTACATTTTTTTATATGTTATGGATACCTTAAGAGAGATTCTATTGCAACACTAACTTTTGCTAACATCACCCCAATTTTAAATGAAACATTTCTCAAAAGTGATCAACTTTTGACGAAATTTCGATTCTGGCTCACTGTTCATTTCAATTCCCAAAAGATGAAGAGTAGGATCGCATGTTTTTCAAAGTGACAATCTCACTAATTTAAAGTAGTGAAATTGCTGATTTCTTTTTTCAAAGTGACAATCTCATTGGTTATAAATGTGACGATCTTGTATGTTCACAATGATCTCGTTACTTTAAACCAACAATATCGTCATTCTGAAAAATCTGTGATCTGACTTTTTATGTTTTGAAGATTAAAATGAACAGTGAGCCCGAATTGTAATTTCATCATATTCAGCTCATGAAATGGTAAATCACCATATAATTAGCATACATCTTCGGGTGCCATTAGTAAAAGTTGGTAAGGCAATGGAAGCTCTCCAAAATAATCATGATAGAGAGTTACCATTTTAAGGTGTAGAGGTCACTGAGAATTATCATGAAAGCTTTTTCATATCCCATTAGGGCTCGTTTGATAGAAAGTAACTTTGAGAAAAAAATAATTTTTAGAAAATAGAAAATAATTTTCTTTTATCTTTAAAATATTAGGATTTTTATTTTATAAAAGTAATTTTGTAAATTAAATGCAAACAAACTTCATAACTTTAAAAATAAAAAAAACTTTTCTTTCCAAACAGGTTCCAAGTCAAGTGGTCAAGTGTCCAACTCGTTTCCCCCTCATCCCAAGCACCTCTCCATTGGTTACACGTGGCATTTTAAGGAGGTATTTCAAATTTTGGGATAAATGTCGGGGCGTGAAATAAATTCTAAAAAACCACGTGTCTAGTAATCTAAAGGGTTTCTTCAAAATTTGAAACGGGCTGCCCGCTTTGGAGTCAGACTCATCCCCAAGGCCAAGTGGGAACACTGTCAGTGTAGAGAGAGAGAGAGAGAGATGCAGTCCTCTCTGTTTAACGTGAGAGGTGTGATTCAATTTGAAGCAAAACCAAACACAACCCATTCAAGAACTAAAACATTTCTCTCCAATTTCAAACCCTATTCTACTTTGATCTTCCCAACTCACTCTTCATCTCTACTCAGATCAACATCTCTAATACTACCCACTAAACACAATCTCTTTTGTAAAACTTCAACAAATTCAAACCCATCATCATCTCTCCCACTTCACTCCGCCAATTCAACTCCCACCACTAGTGGCAAAGACCGTAGTCTTCTCGGTTGGATCGAATTGGTGGGAGAAGTGTTATCTACAGCATTTCCAATATGGGTGGCATTGGGATGTCTTCTTGGCCTCATTAAACCAAATTCCTTCAATTGGATTCAACCCAAATGGACTATTATGGGTATTACACTCACTATGCTTGGTATGGGTATGACCCTTACTTTCGACGATCTTCGAGGCGCTCTAGCTATGCCCAAGGAGTTACTCTCTGGCTTCGTTCTACAATACTCGGTTTGCCCATACATTCTACTCTCTTGTTTTTTTTATGTCAATTGAGATTTAGTTACACTTTGCTTGACATTAAATTGATGTTTAGTTGGCTAAAATGATGAATGAGTATTACTTGTTTTTGAGATTGAACTATAGAACACTATTTAAAAAATCTGTTTTAGAAATTGCTTAAATGGTATAAGATGCTAGTAGGGAACTCCAAAAATTTGCTTGGATTGGTGTTTTTGGGCCCAACAATATTCTTTGTTGGTTAAGTTGAATGAATCTTGTTTTAGGGCGTGTTCGGACTTTGGGTACTGTTCTTTTGATGCCCTTGTCCAATTTTGTGTCTAGACTTAATCGGTGATGGTAGACCATCGTTTATAGGAATCCAATATTTAAAAATAGTATCTAGAAGAACTGGAAAAGTGTAAACAAGAACAGATATAATTTGATCATTATGGGCAAATCCAAATCTTTGTAGATAGAGCCAATCATTAGTTCCCAACCATGGGCCGAGTGGAATTCAATATATAAATCAGTTGATAAAATGATAGAAAAAGCAGAATTAAGAATGACAATAGCGCAAAAGGTGGCAAAAGTGAGTTGAGTGTGGCCAACTTGCTGACCTCTACAACGCCAAATTTGCAAACACAAAATTGTGAAAGCGGTTTTTGATCCCAGGTCTGAGGTATCATCTCCATCTAAATAGCCAGATATAGCTCCCTATTCTCTTAAATATAGGCTTTTGAGTCTCCATTTTGTCCGTCTACGTCTTCAGCATTTGTCAATGACACTTGGGTGTTATGAACACATTTTTGAGCTCATAGTTCCATCCTCTCAAAACAACCTTTTGTTATTTCAACTAGCACATCATATGACGGTTTAATGGATTACAACATTACAACTGAACTACCGACACATGGTGACCATGCACAAGAAATTTTAGATGCAGATTTGACATTTCATCCACTCCCATGTATTATGCATAAGGACTAGATCTCATTGTAAGGGGGAGAGTAGGAGGACTTTTCTAACTTGTAACAACAGTCTTTGTACTGAAATTGGCCCTCAAAGCCCAGGGATGTAGTTGATGAATCTAATGACAAACCCTGTAAGAATTCAGCACGTCTTTTCTTCTTAAAGTTTTGTAATGCACATTGGATTATGGTTGTTCATTAAAGCCGGGAATTTGATCCAATAATTGTTTGTTATAAATTATCGTTATCGAGGTAAATCTCAAGGCATGAATGACTACTCAGATTTTTATACCGATAGTGCTTATATCAATAAACCTGAACTTCTCAATCAATGGACCCCATGGAGACCTTTTTGTCATAAACAAGCTTTTTCAATTGATTTACCACCTAATAAGTGCATCTTTTCTCGAGTTCTCTGGCCTTTATATTTCTGGCAATCCAAACCATCGTTTGGATGGTTGGGATGATCCAGTAGGGCTGAATATAAGTCCATAAATCTTCTGGATCAGGCCACAATTTCGACTGTTTTGGTTGGTTAGAAATTAAGAATATTGGCCCCTTGAATCGGGGCTATAGTTGATATTAAAATGATGATAGTAAAGAGAAATGTTAGGCTTCAGTTTGTTTGGCCTAAATATGCATCTAAAAGAAAGCGTGACTGGTTGCAGATAATGCCATTATCGGGATTCTTTGTGAGCAAACTCTTAAAGCTTCCTTCCTATTATGCAGCTGGTTTGATATTAGTTGGTTGCTGCCCTGGAGGTATGTTTGTGTTTGTAATGTATTTACGTTTTTTATCCCATTTCTTCCCCCTTTTATTAGTTTTCTGGTTAATTATGGTGCAGGAACCGCAAGTAATATTGTCACATATATAGCTCGGTATGTGAATTCTAAAAAGTTTCATAATCCATTTTACTTACAATGTTACCAGAGAAATCCTAATGTGTTTGTTGCATTTCAGAGGAAATGTGGCTCTCTCGGTCTTGATGACAGCAGCAAGCACGCTATCTGCTGTGGTATTGAAACCATCACCACTTTTATCATATATTCTTCTTTTCAAGTAGCTCGGTTTTCTTCCATGGTTTTTGGAGGAGTCCTGATTTTCTGACACCCCCTCTCACACACACCCCTTGACGTGCCATGGGTTAGAACCATAGATTTTTTCCCTCGGGATACACAACTCCACATATTTATGGGGATGTACAGTTGTGTATCCCGAGGAAAGAATCTATGGTTCTAGCACATGCCACGTCATGGGGCATATGGGGGCGTTAGAGGGGGGGCGTCAGAAAATCATTAATCTTTTTCGAGAGCTTACATTGCCACACCAATTTTTTTGTAGTACTCCAAATGATGAAATTAAATGCGGTGTTTGGGGTGCGGATAACCATTCTTCCTATGAATAATGCATCTGGTTTTCATCTCTTCTTCTCCAAATAAGCTCTTCGATTTGAGATTCTACTCATGTGTGTAAAAAGATCTTTGAGCTCTAAAGGGACTAGTTATGAGAGTAATCATGGCTGCTGTCGGACGTCCATCGCAGCTGCTCCCTTCTTCTTTTTTATCCTTTTTTTCTTTTAGGACACCTTTTACAGTCTATATCCTTATTTGATGTTATCTACTTATATATAATTTCATTAATAGGTCAACCATAACAAAAAAATTGGTGTGGAAATATAAGCCCTCAGTTTAAATGACACTTTTAACTGTTTGGTTTGCTATTGCAGGTGATGACCCCTTTTCTCACAGCCAAACTTGCTGGGCAATTTGTCACAGTAGATGCGGCTGGCCTTCTTATCTCCACATTACAGGTTGGTGGGTTGTTTTTCCTTGGTACCCTTCCGTCTACATTTTTTCATGTTTGACATGTGCCATGCACAACAGGTCGTGCTTCTCCCTGTAGTGGTTGGTGCTCTACTAAACCAATATTGCCGAAGTGTGGTTAAGGTAGTGTCTCCTTTCATGCCACCCATTGCCGTGTTAACTGTAGCTGTTTTATGTGGTAATGCAATTGCCCAAAATGCTTCTGCGATCCTTATGTCCGGTCGACAAGTTGTTCTTGCTACATGTCTCCTCCATGCGTCTGGCTTTCTATTCGGTTATATACTTTCAAGGATGCTTGGGCTTGATGTGTCATCCTCGCGCACCATCTCCATTGAGGTTGGCATGCAGGTAAGTAACGCATTCCATCCAAGGGTGTGTATGTTAGAGAAAATGTTTTCCCGATAAAATGGATTTTGTAAGAAAATGCTTGATTGTAGCTGGCAAAATGGCAAAAAGGGAGGTGGTTTGGTCATTTCCCACTGACGAGAAAATCATTTTCCAAGAGGTTTCCAGTTGGAGAATATAGTATAACCCCAAGGAGTTGGCCTAGTGGCAAGCCGAGCCTTGATAAGCTCCCAAGGAAGGGTAGGTCAAGTGTTCGAAACCCCACGAAGCAATGAATTCCTTGGGACCGCCCTCCAGGGTCCGGTTGACCTTCGACTCAGCCAGTTGGACGCCATGTAGGACTTTCTGAGGGGGTGTTGCGAGTGACCGTGGGATTAGTCTCACCCGAAGAGTGGGGATACCCACTATAAGTGAGAAAAAAAAAGGTCGGAGAATATTTTTCCCACCAAGACCGGATGTGAGTTTCCAATGGAAATGCATAATATAATATCTGCAAATAACATTTTTCCGCACAATCATAAATTCCCCAGGGGATTTTTTACCTCTGAATTTCTTCATTTTTACTTCAAGTATACTTGACTTTTAACGTCTACCTTTCAGAACTCGGTGCTTGGAGTGGTTCTTGCTGGTCAGCATTTCGGAAATCCCTTGACGGCAGTACCTTGTGCAGTTTCCAGTGTTTGCCACTCAATTTTCGGCAGTGTGCTAGCTGGAATCTGGAGATGCACTACACCGACCCATAAGCAGGATTAGCACCGAAACAAATTCATATACGTTCGATAAGGATTAGAATCGGTATGCTTGTGTTCTTGCTTCTCTAATTTTATTGCCCAAGCATTGGAGTAAATCATAATTGATTATTTCATCATTTGTTGTTGAAATTAAGAGGGATTTAGTTGTTCCTTTTCCTAACTTGAATTTTTTTTAATAAGAATTTTCATCAACAATGCCAGTTTTATAGTATGGATGGTTCACGATTTTGATTCATTTCAGCTCACATACGGCCTTGGTATCTATCTATATATTATAACCAAGCTGAGATGCCTGAGTTGCAATTTTTATGCTTAAAACAGTGCTGCCGTTTGACTATGTACTATTGTAGTTTAAATTTGTGTGTTTCAAATTGTTATTAAAGATTTGATTCTTCAAAAATCTAAGGTTGTGTTGTTTTCTGTCTATAAAAAGCACGTTTGAGAGTCAAAAATCTTGGTGCTCATATGGCTTTCGGATTCCCACAAAAGCTAGAAGCCAAAAGTGGGTTGGAGCCAGTTAATTCATCATAAATTTACCCAAAAATCAATAATCAAAAGCCAAACTTTACCTACACAAACCCACGTGAGAGAAGGGGCCCAAAAGATTTTGTCCAACAGCCAAGGCATCCCGGCCTCTTAAAGCCCCCGACAAATCCTCGGGCACCATCCCTCCCCCAACACATACCAAGTAATTTTTGGGATAAATCCTTGAGGATGGCTTCCAAGGAGCAATTCAACATCAAGACCTTTGTTTCTTGAGGCATGGTCCTGGTCATTGCTCCAACTTTCATTATCAAGCTTAGATTAAACCCATCTTCCCCTCTTGACCCAGACCCTATCTTTTGTGTACATCATTGTTACTCAAAAAAATAATAATAATAATAAATAACAATGTTCATAGGAATTTTTTATAATAATTTTATAGAATAATGCTGAAGTGACCTAAAGATTAGACCTCACATCGCACACCCCCATCCTAAAGTGAAAGTGTATGGGAACCATAGATGCTTTTCCTCGAGATATAAGTGATATAAGTGAAAAAGCTTAAAAAACCAATCGAGCTTCTATTGGCACCCCAACTTTTACTTATTCTCAAACATTCACTTATGATTGTGTTTCAAGTGTGGAATCTATAGTGCCCATTCATGCATTGGCATAATCAAGCAACATCATATTGTGACCCTTTAGGGTTTCACATAATGAAAGGTGCGCTGATAGTAAAATAGGTTCAAAAAATTGATTTTATTTTAATTGTTTCTGTCACTTAATCATTTGACATCTCTCATCTTCATTGCCACTAAGGTTTAAAATGCCTCTAGGCAAGGAGAAAAATCACAATGGTCAATATTTTGTTCCGGTCTTGGTTGAAACCAGAATGTCGTAAACGAAACATTTTGAAATGGTACGAAACCCAAACATGGTTTTAAATCTCGGCCTCATTCAAAAACAATACGGATACAGGTTCTCTCAACATTCACATCATCTAACGAGATAAACAAGATGTCTCAAACGATATTTTGAAAATCTCAACCAAGTCATTAAAACTCGACTAAGTCAACCAGGATTTTGTAGAATTTGATTAACATAATTGATTTTTTTTTTTTTAGAATTTAAATATTTATTATAACTAAAACATGGTTTAATGACTAAATGCTTTCTAATATACCTTATTTTATTAAAATATTTTCATTTAAATATATGTAAAACAATTATTATAAATAGAGTTAAATGGATTGTCTCAACCCAAGTTTTGAAACCATGAATCCAAACCTTGATGACCGCCACCCCCACTGCCACCATGGAGTATTATTCAAGTACAAGATCTAGGTGGGGTAGTAGCTAGAATTTGAGTAGAATGCCTTTGCGGAAGTCCTATTGGGAAAGATGTCATGGTATTAGATTTGACAATAAATGAAATATTTATCTAATTTGTGGCTTCAGATCTTTGGTTCGAAAAGACTTTTTTTTTTTTTGGGATCAACATCTGCATTATATGATGTAAATGTTGCTTGTGAACATCTCCCCAATAGAACTCTTTGTTGACAACAGTGTTTTAAAACTCGGTTTCGCGTCTCGTCTCATCCAAGTCTAATACTGAGTTGTCTCGGACGAGTTTTCCAATATGTTTGAGATGTCTCGTTCAAAAAATCAAAAAATTGAATGTGAGGTATTAAATCTCGGTCAAAAAAGTGACTTGTGCATTTGTATCGTTCAGCCTTGATACCGAGTTAACTCAGATGATACATCTCAGTCTCAGACGAGTTTTGAAACCATGGTTGACAGCCGAATGTTGGAAGTTCATTTTGGGTTTTGCTACCAATTCTCAATACTACAAGACCAATCTCCACACCCCACCTTCCAAACACATGTTTAAAGATAATGGTACCAATACATAGGTTAAGAAGTAGGAAACTCTAGTAAGCAAACTTGAAACCATGATATGTCAGACAAAACTAATGGTCAAGTAGGGTTATAGAGCAACAACCACTTATTGTTTCTGTTATCCATTAAAAGATTGAAAGAAAAAAAAATGAACATTGGTGGGATGATACCCAAGTAGCATTAATCTTCTATTAAGAATGATGCTTCCCCCTCTGATCATAAAATGGTTCAATTTCATACTTTTGATCAAATTCCCACTCTCAATATAGAACCTTTTCCTAGCATTTCCTATAACTAAGAACACAAATTTTTTTATCACTAACAAAAATTAACTAAACATAGATGTGGATGTTGCGATGACGAGAGATAATACAAGGACATATAAAATTAAAATGAATAAACGTGAGGGGATTCACAAGTCAAGCAGAATTTTATGAAGTACAAGGCCAATGATGGTACCAATGAAAATGAGCATTTAAGTATAAGTTGAAAGACTCTAAAAAGGTGATAGGAAAGCCAAAAACAAAGCTAATTGAGATTAGGAAAAATATATTCGAAAAGACATACCTTGGTAGAAGAAAAATCTCCAGGTAATGGGGGTTTTTGTGGGGGTAAGTTAGACTTGTACCCACGAACTCAAAATTGCATTGCAATGTCTCAACAAATCGAGCCATGTGATATCATCCCAAAACTCTTAAACTCATGATCAAAATTAATTAAACTCATGTGATGTTGCGTATGCGCCTGTGGGATGCCCATAAATAAACAATGGTGGTGTCATCATAGTCACCAAAGTCTCTGACTTCTTGAAAAAGTCGCGATTAGATTGTGAATATTTTCCTTCACTGATTTAATCACGTCTTTTTAATAATACATGACTTTTACGAACTTTGCAATTAAATCACGAATAATACATAAAATAATGAGAATGACATTGATTTGATGTTTTTGGTCTGTTAATGAATCCTAATCCGGACTCATGATTGTGGTATATTTTATATTGTGAATAATATAAACCTTGAATCTGTGATTACTTGTTGTGGAACATGAGAATTCTTGATTTATCATTCTAGTTAATATGGAACTTGATGATATAATATGAAAACACCCGCTAATTGGAACAATTACATAGCCCTATCCTAGCTCGATTTTTTCCCGACTTTTTTCCGATGTTTCCCGATTTTGCCCAATTTTCCCATGCCGACTTATTCCTGAACCCCGACTTGGTGACTATGGGTGTCATAAGAAAACTTTCACTAAGCTATCAACATGACAACTCATTTACATTAATATGTAATAACGTTTCTTACAGATATTGTGGAACCTTCACACACTGCATGGCTTCTGGCATGAGGCTGTGATCAGTGGGTTTCAACCCTCTCTGATGCCAATAGTTTAAGAGAGAAGCTTCCAATTTCCTAACCTGAATTTTTTTACATTAGCAGTACTCACCAAGTTCTAGCAACAACAAAGAAATATATCCCTAGAGAGCTCCATCACCTTGATTTCTACTACAATCCAAAGAAGTTATAAAACAAGGAAATGAAAGTAAAGGAAGACTAACCTGCTTAACGACAAAAGGCTCCTCAAGACTAAAGGGTTCGGTTAAAATAGTCAGAAACCCATTTTGATTTCCATAAACAATGTCTGTAAAAGGCCGATCACCAACCTGGCATGCAGAAATTGGCCACATAAGTAAATAGAAATGATATTGAACCACTGAACGTGTACAGATATCTACCATGACAAGTAGTGAGGATGCACAACCAAAATATTTTTCAATGTCCTCGGCTGTTCCAGCTGGCTTCTTCACCCCTGAAGTTTAACATACATAAGTTAATTAAGTAGTACAAATTAACATAAAGTGATAACTTGGGTAAAATATCCTCCCAAATGGTTAAGACATGGAAGCATTTGCTTGTGGAGTTTTCGAAATTTATTCTCAAAATTTTACCTAAATTCTACAGTAGGATGGTTTCCAAGGTAGGGATTCCTTTCTAGGAGGATCACTAGTGTCTCACATTGCCTCTTAAAATGCAATTTCCAAATTGTTTTCTATTTTCATTAAAAATAAAAAATAAAAAGCAATTCAAAATTATAGTTTCCTTCTATCAATTACTTTTCCTAAATGATACTAAACTCTCAACTTTTAATCATTGTCTTCCACCTCTTCGTGCAAACATCCATAGCAATTCACCTATGTTGTATAGTTAAACTCTCTCTTGGAATAACATTACAATCTTTGCATATAAAGTTTTCCTTACTTCTTAAAAGGAGAAAAGTTGATATGCCTTTTGATTGTTCCAATTGTAAAAGGAATTTTAGAATTGGTATTTGCTAAATTAGGTTGTTGTGACAAAGTCAAGGATTCTAACTACTATCTCAGTTCTCACACCAAACATTGTCCTCCATGGACTATTTCATATCTATATTGGCTTTCCTTATATGCACATTTAGGTCCCTTACTATCGAAATACTTTCTACATCTAGAATTTTTCATTTTATTGATAGGTAAATGCAACATATATTAAAAGGTGGTCGAGGAGACCAACAAGAAAAGAAAAAGAAAAAGAAAAAAAAATAAACAAACCAACCCAGCGATTTAGACAATCTACATTTTAAATCCCATCTCCCCATAAAGTCTTCAAGGAAGACACCTCTAAACTCAACAAAGGCCTTACACCAAGAATAGAGAGAACCTTTAATAGAAACAAAATTTTCCTCTAAGGGTATGTTTGATTGCATGGAAAGTCACTTTCCATGGAATTTGAAATCCATGGAAAATTAGTTGTGGAAAATAGGTATGGTTGGAAAATCAAACTCCATTGTTTGATTTCATTTGGATAAAATCATGGAAAATTATGAGAAAAAAGAAGAAGAGGAGAAGGACGAAGAAGATGAGAAGAGGGGGAGAGGAAGAAGAAGATGACGAGGAAGAGGGAGGGGGGAGGATGTGGTGACGGTGGCAACGAAGGTGGTGGCGGCACAACGGCGACGGTGGCGGTGGCGGTGATGACGGCGGCAACGGAGATAAGCAAGGAAGATGGGGGGAGAACGTCGTGGTGGTGGTGGTGGTGGTGGTGGTAGCGGAAGAGGTGAGGATGAAGAAGAAGGAGAAGAAGAAAAAGAAGAAGAGAGAGAGATAAAGTGGTCGGAGACGGAGCCGACAGCAGTGACGACGATGGCGAGGTTAGTGTAATGGTGGTGGTGGTGGTGGTAGTGGTGGTGGTAGGGAAGAATTGAGAATGGAAAATATGGGTGGATTTCATTTTCCCACCCATATGGGTGGGAAAGTGAAATCCATGATTTAGTGGACTTTTTGAATGGGGTGGAGAATGAATTTCCATTTCCATGTGCAATCAAACACTTGAAAAATGTCATTTTCCATGGAAATTGATTTTCCACCCTATTTTCCATGTGCAATCAAACATACCCTAAGGTCATTTCTAACCTATTGAAGACTCGGTGATTTCTTTCTTTCCACACCCCCCAACACATCACAAATGGAATAATGGACCACACAATTTGTTTTGCCGCTGTGAAAGATGCACCCATACTCGGCCAAGACTCGAAAAGGGAATTCATCGACCGAGGAAGACAGTCCACAACCCAAATAAGCCCACGTGCAATGAAGCAAAAGGTGGCTAGTAGTCTCCCCACCCCTTTTACTCATGATGCAATAACTCGGAGAGCAAAACCCCCTTCAAATCAAATCGTCCATGGTGAGGATACTATACCAAGTCGCATACCAAATAAAATAAAATAAAAAAGCAATCTTAGACGGGACTTTTGGACCCCAAATAGCCACAGAAGGAAAATTCCCTGCCCCATTAGAAATGAGGGAACGATAAAACGATCTAACCGAAAAAAACGCCATCCTTGTACTCTTTCCAAATACTTGTATCCGTTGAGTCCCGGACACGGGAGTATCTACTAGCCATCTCGTCAACAACGATATCTCATCCACCTCCCTATCATTAAAAGCCCGTCCAAAACCAAAATCCCAACCAATCATTCCAACACTAACCACCAAAAAATCAGAAAATGTAGCCCCTTTCTTGGAAGACAACTGAAAAAGGAGAGGAAAACTATTTTCAACAACGTATCCCCACACCATAAATCCTCCCAAAAATGCACCCGCCTACGATCCCCCCACCTTAAACCTTGCTCTTTGATGAAAGAACTGAGACATCTTTAACATACTCTTTCCATACCACACAACCAAAAATTACCCCTCCCTATCCCGCTGTTCCACCCAATCTCCCCAAATTTTGCAACCACCACTCTCCTCCAAAGATTATCACTTTCCACCCTGAACCTCCAAAGCCATTTACCTAACAATGATTTATTCATAAGGCCCAAGCTATGCACACCCAAACCACCTTTACATTTCGAGATACACACCCTTTTCCACCCAACCAAATGGAATTTCGTCTTCCCCTTGTCGTGCCACAAGAACTCCATAAACAATCTCTCTAGGTTGCTTAACCCCCTCTGGATAGCAGTTTCGCCTTACAACTATTCAACCTCCTTCCAACCCTTTCAACCACAGAATACCACATGGCCTTACTAGTCAAAGGTGCCCCTAAGGGAAGCCCCAGATAAGATGAAGACAGTGAGCCAACCTGAAAACCAGCCGCCGCCGCTAACCACTCCAGATTCGACACATCCGCAACACCAAACAACTTGCTCTTCATGAAATTAACAGTCAAACCCAAAACTGCACCAAAGTAGCAAAAAACAGCACTCAAGAAGCACTAATTGAAATATTGAAGCCTCCAAAAACACCAAGGTGTCATAAGCAAACTGTAAATGCGAAACCAAGGAACCATTCTGGCCAACTGAAAAGCCGGATAACTCCCCACATTCCACACTTTTTGATATCATCCTCCTTAGAGCCTCCACAACCATGAAAAAGAGAAAAGGTAAGAGGGGGTTACCCTATCTAAGACCCCTTGAGCTTCTAAAAAATACATGCAGAGAGCCATTAATGAGAATAGAAAAAGAAGGAGAACTAACACATTTCAAAATCCACCCAATCCATTTCTGACCAAACCCCATCCTTCCTTACATGTATTCAAAGAAGTTTCAGCTCACATGATCATAAGTCTTTTCCAAATCAACTTTATAGATCACACCAGGGGCCTTAGCGTTTACCCTCGAATCGATGCACTCGTTCACAACCAACACACTCCATCGAGGATCTGTCTACCTCTCAAAAAATCACCCTGAGCTGAATCAATAATGCTCGAACAATTTGGAAATAATCTTATAAGTAGCTCCATCTAGAATTTTTCCATTAGAGTACTCCATCTTTTTACAAATTAATCACTCAGTATTCTCATCTAGTCCTACTTAAGGTGCATAAGTGCTAATTAACTTCTCTCATAAGACTAGTCAAGTTCACAAAAACTTGTCACTTACTCTAGCATTCCTATATCCTACATATTGAAGAAGTTTGTAGTCATTCCCACCAAGATTCCAATTTTTAACAGATGCCCTAACCAACCATTCCTTAATTGAGACAACACCAGTTAACGTGTAGTGTGAATTTTATTCTAAAATTAAACGGATAATGTAGCAGTTAATTTCATCAAATAGGCAATATAAAGGTTTACCAAATTAACAGCATGGAGCATGGTTTAAAAAAATGCCTGAGTTATCTAGGTATGGTTCATTAACGAAACGAGATGCCATGGCCAAATTCCCCCATTTTCTCCCTCTCCTCCTTCGATTTCTCCTTCTTTTTGGTTCCGAAACCCAGGCAAAAATTTCCATCATGTCCGAGATGTCTTGCGAGTCATCTCGGTATCATTGATGAACAAGATGAGATGAAAATCCAAGATTAAAAAACCATGATATAGAGTTTAAAGTTGTACAAAGAATTGCATCAAATTAAATGGGGTACTCAAATTTCCATTAATTGTTGCAACCCATTAGACCATTTTACAATCTATGCTAATTCAATTTGGAACTAAAGATGAAAAAAAAAAATTCAGAAAATTACCATGTCTTATAACATGAACTCCAACAAACTCCTCAAGAGCTCTTGCTTTGGACCCATCAGCATCATATTGATAAAGCCCTAATATACCAAATCAAGAACATGAAAAACCAAACAAGCAAACAAAAAATTGAAGGAAAAAATTGGTGAAAAAGCAAAACGAATTACCAGCAGAGTTACTAAAAACAACAACATTATCACCAAAGACAGATTTACAGTTATCCAAAGAAGGAACCAAACGTGGCCACAATGTGAGAGAGTAAGGAGGGGTAAGGGTATTATCTTTATCAAACACAACCCCTTGAAAACCTATCTGCTTCAGCTCCACCCAATCGATCCACGTTATATCTGGCACTCTGAGGTGTGGGAGAGCCAGGTGTGAGTCTTTGGTCACCACTGACACCGAAGAGGAGACACCCTCGAAGTTGAAACGCTGCCCTAATGAAGCTTTTAGATTCGACCACCACATGTTTGTAGAAATGTCTCTCTGAATCTTGTTGTTGTCTATACCTACAGAGAAGGAATGAGTTTCCTCTGATAATAACAGGTTATTTGTGAGAGGTTTTTTTTGCTGAGTTTGATTCTTGTTGTGATGAGAACATAGAATGGTTCTTCTTCCAGTCTTTGTTGTTTTTGTTGTTGTTGGAGTGGCGATCTGGGAATTATGAGCAGAGTTGAGTTGCTTATGGACATGGGGATAACAATAAGTGGGCACTGGAGAAACGAAGGTTGCTTGCATTTCGGCTTATTTTATTTTATTTAGGGGCTGTTTGTTTGGGCTTATTTTCAGCACTTAATGCTGAAAAAAAAAAAAAAAAATCAGTACTTTTTATCAAATCAACATATTTGTTTATTTCATAATTTTAATATTTATGATTAAAAAAATAAGTGAAAATAATTTAGTGAAATTGGGTCTCTTTTTGTTTTTATCCCAAAGAGATGAGAATATCTTCTCTACCCTATCAAGTATGTTATATGGTCCCATAAGACAATTTCTACTAGTCCATTAATATTGCCACACCAACTATTTTATAATATACACAAAATAATTAATAAAGGACAAATTAGACTTTTACTCTCTACGGTATAACATAATTCCACATAACCTGTTAGCTTTCTGGTAATTGCACTTATCTCCCTTGTCGAAAATGATTCTCTCTATTAATTTGTATTTTTTATTGTTAAAATAAATAAAATTTAATAAAACAAAAATACACCCATCTTAATTGGACTTGGTTTTGTCTCCATCTCTCCTTCATTCTCTTTACATCTCCTATTAGGGTTTTTCTCAATGATCGACTCAGCAACCTCTGAGGATTATTTTAAAAATCGAATCGGGCCAATGGTGTGATCATGTCTGATCGGACTTTTAAAAATAACTGGTTCAATTATCCTTGAACCAATATTTTATAAAGAATCATTTGTTTTTCAAAACCAATGGTTCAACTGTACAACCATTTTTTTTTTTGATAAGTATCATTATATTCATAAAAATAAGGCTAGACCGGTCGAGATGACCAACCTAGCAGAACCTTACATAAGGAACTACTCACGAGAAATACAATGAATCCCCTCCCAATTGTAAAGAAAGTCCTCGAAAAACAGCCCCCTAAACTCCTTATAAACTTTAGACCAACAAAACAAAAGACCCAAAATAGATACAAACATGTCTGTGCAATCCATTTGTTTCCCTTCAAAGATGCGTCTATTCCTCTCCAGCCACACCCCCCAACAAATTGCGAATGGTGTAATGCTCCACAGAAGTCTCCTTGTGCCTCTAAAAGAATACCCGATTGACGGCCAACACGTGAGAAGGTCCTTTATTGTTTTTGGAAGACAAGTTAGGATTCCATACAACTTAAAGAATTGTGCCAAAATACCATGAGAAAATTTGCAATGAAGGAGAAGATGATCCAAGGATTCTCCATTTTCCATACATAAGACACAACAACTTGCCCCATACCACCCCCGCCGCATCAAAAAGTCCATCGTTTGTATCCTTCCTAGCGATGCCGTCCAAGTGAAAAAAGCAACTTTGCTTGGCACCTTTGGTCCCCAAATTGGGACACAAGGGAATGTATTATCGCCATTGTTACCCAAGGAATGGTAGAAGGAACGTACCGAAAACTTGCCATCTTTGCTTGCCATCCACTCTCTCGTCTTCCCTACCCAAGCGAAGGTCGATACTCGAAGCTACATCGATTAATCTGCCAACTTCTACCAACTCCAAGCCATCAATACCTCTTCGAAATCCAAAGTCCCAAGCCCGTTCTCCGCCTACATCTCGTCGGAAGGATGCGATTGGGAACCCTTTTTTTAAGGATATGGAATACAAAGAAGGAAATACTTCCATAAGAGGTTGATTGTTGCACCAAATATCCTCCCAAAATCTTACTTTGTTCCCTTGCCCTACTATAAATTTGATTCTCGATTTGAGCATAGGGATGACTTTCATGATGCCTTTCCACATCCCACAACCATGAGCATGTCTAACTGGACCACTTTCCCACCCCGTTCGCCTTTCTCCGTATTTTCCTTGAATGACTTTTCTCCACAAACTGTTCTCCTCGGATCCGAATCTCCATAACCACTTCCCCCTCAAGGCCATGTTCATTATTCCAAGTCTCTTAACCCCGAGGCCACCCTTCTTCTTATCTGAGCAAACTTGTTTCCAGTTAACTAGATGATGTTTTCTACCCCCATTCCTGTCATGCCAAAGAAAATTTCGGAATAACTTATCTAACCTTAGTTCCACGCTACGAGGTAATGAAAGTACTGAAAGAAAGTATATTGGAATGCTCGATAAGACGCTTTTAATCAAAGTCAGCTTACCCCCCTTAGAAAGATAATTTGCTTGCCAATTTGCGAGTTTTCTTCCAATTCTTTCTATTATCGGATCCCAAATCGCCACTCTCCTATACGGAGCCCCTAGCGGAATCCCCAAGTAGGAGGAAGGCAAACTACCCACTTGCCATCCCAACGATGCCGCAAGTAAAGGAACACATCTGACCAAGCCAACCGAAAACACCTTGCTTTTCTTCATATTGACTGGGATGCCTGACACTGCTTCGAAACAACAAAGCAATCCACCCAATCTTCTTGTTTGCTCAATGGAATCATCTAAGAAGACTAGTGTATCATCTGCGAATTGAAGGTGCGAAACAGTTACATTACCTGCTCCTGCAGCAAAGCCTGATAAATGCCCAATCGCCACCCCTCTCTCCAACATCTTCCCGAGTGATTCTGCTACAATGATAAATAAAAAGGGGGAGATAGGATCTCCTTGCCTGAGACCTCTAGAGCTCTTAAAGAAGCCGTGAGGTGTCCCATTTACCAATACCGAAAAGGATGGAGAAGACACGCATATCATGATCCAGGAGATCCATCTACTACCAAATCCCATTCTCCCTAGCATGTATTCCAAGAATTTCCAATTGACGTGATCATATGCTTTCTCAAGGTCTATCTTGCAAACCACTCCTGCTTTCCCAGCCTTAATTCTAGAATCAATACATTCATTTGCTATTAGGACCCCATCTAGAATCTGTCTCCCTTTGACGAACGCACTTTGGTTACAGCCTATCAACCCTTGAATAACGCACTTCAGTCTTCTAGCGAGAATGCTCGTGATGATTTTGTAACTAGTATTCACCAAGCTAATGGGTCTCAGGTCTTTTATATCTTCTGTCCCCACCACTTTAGGGATAAGAGCAATGAACGTACAATTGGACCCGATATCAAGCACTCCATCTCTGAAGAACTCCTCTATGACTGCGATGAAGTTGCTTTTGATTATCTCCCAACATGTCTTGTAGAATTCCACAGGAAAACCATCCGGCCCCGGTGCTTTCTCGTTTTTCATGCTTGAGATGGCCTCCCAAATCTCATCTTCCCCACAAGGTCTTTCCAACCAGTTCCTTTGAAACTCGGTGACTCTTGCAAACTGCAATAAATCGGGTTTTGGTCTGATATGAGTATCATCAGAATACAACTTCGAGTAGAAATCCACAAAACCTCTAGCAACCGTCTCATCCCCTTCCATCCATTCCCCGTTCACCTTTATTCTTGTAATGCGATTGTTCCTATTGCGAGCATTAGCCATACTGTGAAAAAACTTTGTATTACTATCGCCTTCTTTAAGCCATCTGCATCTAGATTTCTGTTTCCAACTGACTCTTCCATAAGAGCCAACCGTTGATACTTCTCACGAAGGTTGAATCTAGTTGTCTTATCATTCATTGATATTGGATTCAACTCTTCAATTCGATCCAGTTCCTCAATTCTAGCCAAGGTATCTTTTTTCTGTATATCCACTCTTCCGAATGATTCCTTGTTCCATTTTTTTAAAGCCTCTTTTAGAGCCTTCAACTTCTTTCTAAACACTTCCCCCGCTGTTCCTACAAACACAAAACTTCTCCACCAATCAGCTACCAAGTCCTTGAAATTATGATGCTTCAACCACATAACTTCAAAGCGAAATGGAATAGGACCCCTACTAAACGGCTCCGCTTCCAACTGAATGGGGCAATGATCTGATATTGGATTAGGGATGGCCATTTGAGAGATCTGACAGAATAACATTGCCCAATCTTCTGAAACAAGGAATCTTTCCAATCTATTCAAAATGGGTTCTGCATGATGATTAGACCACGTGAAACTTCTGCCTTGAAGGGGGATATCCACTAAGTTATTCCGATTCACAAACTCCCCAAATCTCCTCATCCTTGAAGTTATCCTCGATCCCCCTTTCCTCTCACATGCGAATCTAATGACGTTAAAATCTCCCCCCAAACACCACGGGTGATTCCAATAAGCTCCCACATCTTCCAATTCCTCCCAGAATTGCTTACGTTCACACTCTTTAGTAGGGCCATAAACCCCCGAGAACACCCAACTATCTTCTTTTCCTACGCATCTGCACAGGATTGAAACAGAAAAAGCTCCCAATAATGAGTCCAGCACTTCGATCAGCTTCTTATCCCATAACACCCAGACTCCCCCTGCTGATCCATTAGCTGTTATATACTTCCAACCCATACAACGAATACCCCAAATATCTCGCATCACCGCATTGTTTACTTGGCTCAATTTGGTTTCTTGTAAAGTTACAATGTGGGGTTTGTACGACTGTAGCATTGATTTGATAGAGGCCCTTTTAGTCTTATCGTGAATCCCGCGCACGTTCCAAGATAGAATTTTAATCGACATTTGTAACGTTAATTCTTCTCCCGCTTCTCAAGCCTAAGGACGTCCCAATCTTCCCTCCGGCCCCTGATCTTTGCAGTTCCTCAACCTCTTTGACCAACCTGACCCTTAATCTCTTCACTCTGTTTTCATCTGCCATCTCTACTCCTTTTCCTTTGTTCACATGGTCTTGCTGACCCAGCTGATCCTTATCCACCTCTGACCCAAGGATGAATTCCACCTCTTCCCGGATAGTATCCTATTCCTCGTCAGACATATCTTCCTCTCTGATCACCGTATCAAAGCTGTCCCTAATCCCGTTTCGTTTCTTTAAAGCCAATTCCAGCAGCAACCCGGCTCCTTCGTACTGTCCTTCTGTAACTAGTCCAGCAGACCAAGAAATCTCATTTAGATTTTTAATAATCCAATCTGCTAGAACTCCCACCACCTGGTGTTTCGCTTTGCCTCTATCCCAACCCCTCGAATTATCCTCTAATTCTGCCATGCCGATGGTACATGTTTCTGCAATAGGCCTTACTTGATCATCTTCTTCACCAAACTCCCTTCTATCACAACAGCCCTTGCGGTGATCTGAACCTTCGACGGATTGGAGAAGCTGTAGAAACCCCCCTTGGCCAGTGTTGTGCAAGCCTCCCCACCTCAATCCATCATCCACCTCCTGTAGTGTCTCCAAATGCCCTATCACCGGTGTATCATTTGTTGTTGTCCAGTTGTAATCTTGAGCATACTGTTTACCCAGCGACGAAGCTCCCTCTACCATTGTTGTAGTCAATGGGCTTGCTGTTACTTGTAACGTTGCATCGGGCTCCAGTTGGTCTACGTGATCTGCCCCTTTGCATTCTGAACGCAACATGCTACTACCGGTCGTTCCACCTGACTTGACTTTATCCAGCCCGTCTGCCACAAAAAGCTCCATCTCTAACATATTCTGTATCAACTCGTCCTCTAAGAACACAGCGTCCCTAGGCTTCGTCACTGCTAGCTCAAGGGAATTTACAAATTCAGCGTCACTAGCCACTGATTTGCATCCTATGTTAGTCAATACCATTGGGCCGTGCTGGACTGTTGGGCCGTGTTGGACCGTTGGGCAATGCTGAACCGTTGGGCTGTGCTGGATTATTGGGCCGTGCTGAACCGTTGGGCCATATTGGACTGTTGGGCCTTGCTGGTCCATTGGGCTGTGCTGGACTATTGGGC
The DNA here is from genome assembly GCF_017979445.1 of Akebia trifoliata. Taxonomy (NCBI): domain Eukaryota; kingdom Viridiplantae; phylum Streptophyta; class Magnoliopsida; order Ranunculales; family Lardizabalaceae; genus Akebia; species Akebia trifoliata. The sequence goes on from NC_141387.1 coordinate 11,620,712, forward strand.
CGTGCTGGACCGTTAGGCCATATTGACCTGTTGGGCCGTGCTGGACAGTTGGGCCATATGGACCCATTACCTGAAACTCAACGCTATCAGGCTGTGTGAATTTCGTGGGCTTGGCCCACATTGGATCTTGCCCATGGTTATCCAAAGATATTAGCCCGATCTGATCACCACTCGTGGGCTTGACCCCAACGGGCATAGCAGGCCCTATCACCTCCTCACTCGTATCTACCAACAAAATTGCTGCACGAGTCCCACTTGCCTCCGCCACGTGGCCAATTGATTTCAACTGATTTGGCACAAGTATGTCTGTGATTAGGCCTGCCCCCAACTCCCTCTCCCTGCCAACTTGGTTGCTTGTCTCACACACTTCTTGACTACTGACCATCGCCACCTTGCCTTTCCTTTGATTTGCTAATTCTCTGGACAACTCCGCCTGCCCCTCTATTGTCAAATTCGAATTTGAGCCAACATTAATTGCAGCTGACACCAAATGCTCTGATATTGCCACACCTCTATTGCTAACACCAGGCTTCATCTTCTCCGGTCCAACATCCCAATTCTCAGCAACTTTAATGCCTAGTGTGATTGATCCACCTCTAGCTGGGATTTTAACCCATCTAGGGATATCTAAGGCCCTCCATCTTACTTTAATGCTTGCCACCGTGAGATCCGCCAACAGACTAGTAGATTTTTTAACTTCCAACAACCCACCCAACAAGCCACCAATGAACTCGAAAGACTTTGTTTCCCATCTATGAAAAGGAAGACCGAGGATGTCTATCCATGTGCCAACCTGGTCCCATCGATACGTTAAAATGTTGTAATTAGCAAACCATGCTCTCAAATCAACCACCGCATCCTGAACTTTTAGTTGTTTCAACTTCCTAAAAGCATCAAAGTCCTTCTTAGCGTGGCACAAAAAAATTCTTGAATTAAATCCGCATGGTCTTAAGATAATTTTTGAAGGATTTGAGGTCATTGAGTTAACAACTCTAGCCGCCTCCTCCCAACAAATCATCTGATCACCAGCTTCACAAATAATTGCCCACCTCCACGCTCCAAAGTTATCTGTGTATCCATGTTCATTGTTGGATACTGGTGATTTCTGCAGATACCTATTATTACTATCAGCCACGGTTCTACCTTCGAACCCTTTCCTCCAAGGGTTAGCAAACACTACTCCTCCTTCAAGTAAAGCCTCCGAGAGATTCTCCCACCCGATACCATCATTTCCTTCAGGAATCATTAGGGATGGGAACCATCCTTGCCCTGAGAATTCAGAAATTTTTAGAAATCGTCCATACTCATTTTCAAAACCTCGTGCCATCTTACATCGCCCCATTACTGTCGATTTTTTCCAAAAATTCTTTTCTGCATTCCATTTCTTTGCATCTACCAGGGTCTGTGCTAACCACAGACGTTCCTTTTCAAGCAACACTAGTTCCGAACCACCCTTATCTCTTCTCTCCACTATCCTGGTGGCCAAATTATTCTTCACCCAGCAACTTTGAATCTCAAAGACCTTATGATCGACCTGTGCTAGGGTAGCCCTCCCAACTAAGTAGTACCTTGGCTTCTCCTTCATCCTTCTTCTTCCATAAAACAAAGGTTAGCGCGCTATCTCCAACAACTAAATCATTTGGCAGTAGAGTTCTGTAAAGATTTGGTGGAAATAATTACAATCAACCATTAATTCTCATGAACTGGTTCTTGAAATTTAAAAAATTATTATTTAAAAAAATCATTTTTATTATGATTTTTTTCAAGAAAGGAAGCTGAAAACTTTGTAAATTTGAAGAATTCCAAGGAAATCTTAAATCCCTTGTGTGATTTTTAATCAATTTGTGAATGATTTCATAAATTTTCTTTTTCTATTTTTAATTTTTATATATAAAAAATTAGTTAATAAATACAAATCAGTCTGATTGTATTAAACGTCAATCGAACCCCGATCAGACCATTTGAACTAATTTTCGATTTGGTTATCAATCTGGTTCTTAAAACATTGCCTCCAGGTAATGTTTCTTTCTCTTCTCTCTTGTTCAAATTTAATCTTTTAATTATTGAAAAACTCTAATCCCAAAATTCTCAATCAATTGAGAATTTGTTATCTAAGTGTGTGAGTATTTGAACTACAATTTTGCATCCTTACCCTGTATTTGATATCTATATCTGATTTTGCTAAGAATATCAGTATCCAACTATTTATCCCATAGACACCCCAATTTGAATGGGCCCCCATGCAAAAATGTCCAAAAAGATATTCTAAAAAAAAAATGGGCTTAAAGGCCCAAACCAAAAAAATGCTTACTTTATTAAAAATAATGCCTTGGGGCCTCTTTGCTTGGCCTATGGGCTAGAAATGTGTCACTCCTCACTACCTCACCTCTCAATCCAACCCAATCCTATACTAATCAAACCCAACCTAACCCCTAAGCCCATTGAACCTAAAACAACCCTAAGTCCAATCCAACCCAAATCATTACCCTATCTTAATCCCAAACCTCTACCAAAGTCCAATACCCATGATCACTACAAAGATCAATAATTATCAAAATGGGACACATGTCACCACCACAACCCATCTCCCTAATTCATCTACCCAATCCCATCATCATTTTAAAAAAACTAACAAACTCACACCCATGTCATAACCTATCCCTATCATTCTCTCAAAACCCCTCATCATAAGTCATCCCATAGCCCTTCTCCTTAATTAACTCACTTTACACACACCCCCACAACTTTTTGACACTTGTTATCGTCTTCTTCACCCTCTCAAAAATATCAACAACCATCCCTTTACACCATCAATTTTTAATCAAAACCCACTCTTTTTAATCTCGCTTGATACTCAACCCATATGGGTTGAAAAAACCCACTTACACCACTTTCCACATATACCCTCCCTTTAACCTTAAATTTTATATACCTCATGTCATTTTCCACATTTTCACATTTTCACCCCATTCTACTCCTAAAAGTCACCTTCAAAATCTTATAATCCCCCTCTCTCTCATAAAACCCCTAATAATTGAATCCCTCTATCAAGCTTCAACTCCCATCACTCAACTCTCTCACCACTCAACCTTCATCTCTTTCAATTCTAAAGCATCTTCAACTCTCTCATCACTCAATTCTCATCTATGCATCAACTCATTACTTCAATTCTCAAGATCTATAATTCAAGTCATTCAAGTCAAAGATAAAACACACTTCAAGAAGACTTAGAATAAAAACTCAAAAAAGAAGAATAAGAACAAGGTAGGGTAGGGACAATGAGAAAAAAAAATAACATTCCCCCTTCTTTCCCCTCCATATTTTCCTTTTTTTTACTTCTCCTTTATCTCTTTTGTTCTTAGTTTTCTTGCAACTTGATAAGAAAATATCTGATCACGATTAAGGTAAAGATTTGCACATCATGATCAAAAGATCCAATCGGGAAATTAAGATCCATTCTTCATCAAGATCAGATTGGAAAGTCTATCTTACAAACGTTGACTTTGGGGGTAACCTCCAATCCTTGATGAAAATTTTTATCATTCTACGTGGTGTCTTGATCCAAATCTCACTATTGTGATTTTTGTTTGTATTTTCAAAATCGATTCCCACAGACGAAGCCAATTTGTAAAGGTAAAATCTCGGATGTTGTCGATTCCTCGAGATTTACCTATAACAATCAATCATCGGTGTTCTTGATGCATACAAATGATAAAAAATCACCCATAAAAATAATCAAAGAAAAAGGAAAAAAAATAGAAGACAAGAAGCAAGATTCGTCCTAAAGTCGAATTACGTCCCGGAACTCCGAATAACTTTTCCTCTATTCTTCAAACCATTATAAGATTTACAAAATCTAGCCTCCTATATTTTTTTCCCTCCCCTGAGCCCTCTTTCTTCTACCTAATAGCTCTTCTTATATGGATAAAAAATCAAGCCCTAAAAAGAAAATAAAACAATTCAAGATTCTCTATAAATAAATATTCTCTAGTCAATTAGGAGACTTTCTATTTCTAGATAAGATTACAATCTTAATCAAATAAAATCTAATCCAAGATATATCAATCAATGCCTCAAGATATGTATTAATTGTTGTGTGATTGATCATCGATATTCGCCTTATTTACGTCAGGTGTTTAATATCGATTTTACCCTCTACAATAATTAAGTGTTTCAATTAATTAGGGAAACCTCTATTTTTTAATCGATTAGAATCCTTTGATGGGTTGAATTCTAATTCAATCCCAAAAATTGTATATGCATTAACTGAGCTATTGTAGTATAGTACGTGAGGTGATAAACATTGCATTAGGTATCCATCAATCATAGATTTGTGAAGCAGTTGAAAGCATAACTTCTTCTTAGAAATATAATGCAAATTTAACAAACTGTCATATTAATAAAAATCACCATTAATGCACCTCAAAACTATTATTATAAATTCAGCAAATTATGTTTATGTAAGTACTATATATTCAGCAAACTCGTTTAGGATTTTTATTAGAGATTTTTAGTTTTTATGAAAATATGAGATTTTAACCTTGATTTTCACAAATATATTGAAAGGATTTTATAGCCTTGATTTTCAATAAACTCCATGTGCACAGACCATAAAACTGAACAGAAAAATATTTAGCACTCAAAAGATTTTTTAAGTCTAAAAGGTTTCTACGAGAAGAGGTAAAATGTGATTCAAATTATGCTTCAAAACCAAATAGGTCAAATGTAAATGGACAACAAGATTTATTAAGAGATCCAAAGATTCCATCTTACAACTCCTCCAAAGCTAAGAAAAAGATTTATTAAGAGAAGGCATACAAATTACCTTAATTAATCAGGGCTTCAACTCAAATTGATCTACTAGGACTTGATCTTCGAGTGGATGAGAGACTTGTAGCTAGGGCAAACAATTGAGAGAGAAAGATAACCCCATGAAAAGTGATTACAAACTAATGGTTCACGATTCTTCATCTTATAAACTTGGGTTAGAAATTTCAGAATTAACTGATTTTTTGTGAGGATGATTATCTCACCATAGAGATCATCCTCATAAAAAAAAAATCAGCCCATTCTAAATTTTTTACCCCATATAAGATAAAAATGCTTCGTCTAGAATGTTATCTAGGATTTTGTCAAAGGAACGCCACTCAAATATATATATATGTATATATATTTGATGGCGTTCAGATACCCTAAATAGAGCCAAACATTGTGGCAATGTATAGGTTAGAAGTTTTGGAATGGGCTGATGTTTTGTGAGGATGATCTTTATGACAAGGAGGTCATCCTCACAAAAAATCAGCCCATTCCGAAACTTCTAACCCCATCAAAAGTGGTTTACAAAAACATGATGATCCCACAATTTTTCAACTTGTAAATTAGAGTTAGAAATTTCGAAATGAGCTGATTTCAGGTGAGGATGATCTCTTCACCATATAGACCATCCTCACAAAAAATCAGCCCATGTTGAAACTTCTAACCCCTATTTTGAAAAATGTTTAGTTCTCTTTAGGGCATCCAAACACTTCCTTATGTATAGAGAGAAAAGGATGGGGGGTGGGGGAGAGAGTGAGCACATGTGAATTTATAGAGAGGCACTTGACCTACAAACTTAAAAAAAAAAATTACATTATCTTTTTGAGAATTTGATATATTTTGAATTTGCCCTTACCCCAACTCAAGTTTTTGTGATTATTAAAACCCTTATGTTTGGATCATATTTGGTAATTGCTGCCACCCCCACTGATTACATTGCCCCTTGACTTAGGTCTTCTCTCACATACAAATAAGACATGACCTAAATAGTTTTTTTTTTTAAACCTCTAACAAAAAACCCATGAATTTTCGCCTAAAAAGCACTAGTCTTCATGTTCTTTAACCTTATCAGGCAACTATAATTTGCCCCCACTACAAAAACTCCTAGCTTCGTCCCCTTGTGTGTAAGAGAGATATTAGGGTAAAATGTGAAAATCTGACACAAAAAAGCAATTGATATTCCCGAAAAAAATGGTGTCAAAACCCATCTCAACAAACATAATCACAGGCGGTGTATCCAGAACCGCCCCTAATAAAATCTTATTGTCGACATTATAACATAATTGCCTCTATTTATACGTATTTTTGGGTGGTTTCACAAAACCACCTGCTGCTAATTTGCCACTAATTAGCAATGTTTTTGTAGTGTGTGTTTGCAAATAGAACCCGACGAATGGTTTGGTATTTAGAATTCAAAACATTATATTTGAGAACGCCATTATTTCGATGACTAGTTTAAAATCTTTCTACCTCCCAAGATGAATCATGATACTTTACATTGAGTCTATTTGATGAATAAATCACAACTATTTGATGAATGGATCACAACCATTATTATTTTTCCCTACAGTTTGAATAAATATGATGATCAATTTAGTAGTGAATTGATAGGACCCACCTAACTATACAATGAAAAAGAAAGTGTCAGGCTAGCCTGACTAACTTCGTAACATTTCAAATACTAAGAGAAACTCCAACGCACTTGGGTTTAGTCTAGGCATCCCCTCCCAATTGCCATTTTGTAGAACTAGAGCTTCAAGAAGGGACTCCAATGCACTCTATATTTAGAGAGCCATTTTGAAAATTTTTAGAGAGAGAGAAAGAGAAAGAGAGAAGAGGAGAGTGAGATTCTCTCTCTACTTGTTGGTGGTAAAAAAATGATGCAGTTGGGAGTTATTTTATTGTAGATGAATTAAAAAATTTGTGGAGAGCTGTTTTGTTGATACAATTGGAGTGCAAATCCCTTGAATAGAAAATATGCCTCTTCGTGTTAAAATGCCTACCAATTATGCCTAGCCGTTATGGATCTACGTTGGAGTTGCTCTAAGGGTCATAAGCTCAAATTGTGGCCTTTAAAAACATGTTTTCATGTTGTAAGGGGATTAGATGACAAAATTTTAAGAACTATTAATTTTTTATTTAAAAAAAAGTTAATTTTCACTGTTGAATTTTAATTATAAATTTGGAGTTTGGTAGTCATCAATTTTCAACACCTTGGATGAAGTTCAGAACAAATATATATATAGGGGGCGGTTCATGAGACATATGTAAAAACAATGGTTTTTCAAAATATGGGGTAGAGGTTTTGGATTGAGCTGATTTTTTGTGAGGATGGTCACTATGATGATAAGATCATCCTCACAAAAAATCAACTCAATTTGAAAATTCTAAATCCATCAAAAATGATTTACAAATTATTGGCAAAAAATCAGCAATCCACATTTTAAATAACTTTTAATGGGGTTAGAAGTTTCAGATTGGACTGATTTTTTTTCCGGATGATTTTCCTATCATAGAGATCATCCTCACAAAAAATCAGCTCAATTCAAAACTTCTAACCCATATTTTGAAAATTTATTAACGTTACATTATTTTTACATATATATATATATATATATATATATATATATATATATATATATATATATATATATATATATATATATATATATATATGCGTGTGTGTGTGTATGTGTGGGTGACGTTCGGAAGCCTTAAAGAGAGTCAAACATTGTGCCAAACTTTTTTCCACATATGGCTCACAAAAAATCAGTCCATTCCAAAACATCTAACCCGATTAAAATTAATTTACAAAAATCGACGGTGCACAATTCTTCAACTTATAAACTAGGGTTAGAAGTTTTGGGATGAGCTGATTTTTAGTGAGGATAATCTATTCACCATAGAGATCATCCTCACATAAAATCAGTCCATTCTGAAACTTCTAACCTCTACTTTGAAAAATGTTTGGCTCTTTAGGGCCTCCGACACTTCCCTACATATATTCAATTTTTTTATTATAAATTTTTTGTTTTGATTATGAATTTTTCCTTGAAATTTAGAAGGCTATGGAGTTGGATTGACACTGTGATAATCCATGTAGGCTAAAAGACCCTTAGCAAGATTTGAAACCTTATTAAGTTAGTAAGGAAAGTGTGTTTAAAAAAGAAAACCAAATAAACATCAGCGGCTAAAATCAATTCCAACAAAATTCAAATAAAAGAGCCAACTTGAACCCCGCCAAATTTAAACGACAGAAACTCACTTTTTAAATATATGTTCCCGGGTTTTTTTTTTCCTTCCCACCGCTTCTGTGTTCTTTTAGATACACAGAATCTTTCAAAACCTCTCTCTCTGCAATCAAATCAGAAGAAGTAGAAATGGGGAGCAGATTTCATGGCCTCCACCCTCTAAAGAGATTCAAACTTCAGCAACAAAATGAAACTGAAGAGAATCCAAACTCACCACCTCTTCCAGCCAAGAAGAGAAAGGAATCTTGGAACCCTCTCCCCACCACCACCACCACCACCACCACCACTTATTGCTTACCTGCCAAGAAAAGAGTCTTGGCTCTACAACCTCTCTGCAACAGCCCACAAAAGCCCATTTCATCCTTCGATCTCAACGTCGAATACCAACAATCCCCCGAAAAAGAATCACCCATTTTACACAAAAACCAATCTGAGATCAAAGAAGGAAAAAAAGTAATTGAGGGATTTAAGTCCCACAAAGATGAAGAAGAAGTAGAAGAAGAAGAAGAAGATGATGGGATTGTTTGTGTAGTTTGCAATAGCACTGATGGAGATCCATCAGACCCCATTGTATTCTGCGATGGATGTGATCTGATGGTCCACGCCACCTGTTACGGCGATCCTCTCATCCATAGAATCCCCGAAGGCGATTGGTTCTGTACCAATTGCCAAATCTCTTCACCTTCTCCAAAAATTTGCTGTCTTTGCCCGGTAAAGGGAGGAGCCATGAAACCCACTACAGATGATCGGTGGGCCCACATCTTGTGCGCTTTACTCGTACCGGAAGTCTTTTTTAAGGATCCCGACGGTAGAGAAGGGATCGATTGTTCACGGGTTCCTCTCAAAAGATTTGAAGATGTTTGTTATATTTGTAATTCGACAAATGGGTGTTCGATCGAATGCTCCGAACCCAAATGCTCATTAGCATTCCATGTTACTTGTGGGTTGAATGAGGAACTCTGTATTGAGTACAGAGAAGGGAGAAGTGGTAGAGGAGGAGCAATTGTTGCTGGATTCTGCAAAACCCACACTGAGCTTTGGAAAAAGGTGATCTTTCTTATTTCAAAATTTAATTTCAATTTAAGTCAAAATCTGATTTTAATGGATAATTTGATGTGATTTTATTCTTGTTTTTCTTTGTTTGCAGCAACAACAAACTGGAAAGTTCAAAATTGTGGCCAGGGAGGATCATAAGAAGTAAATCAATCACTGATAATTGTTCTCCTAGACAAATGTTAATTTCTTTTATTTAAACTTGCTTGCATTTGGAATTTGTAGTGTTAACTTGCGAAATTTAGTGATTTTACATGATTTATTGACTGGTTTTTACCCAAAAACATCATATTGTATTGCAATTTATTAGCCAATATGCATTGGTATCGATTGAGACCAAAACGAAACCGACTCTGAAACATTAATTGTTTCAGGAATTTATCAATTGATACAATATCAATTTTTCTCTTGACTGAGACATTGTGTTTCGACGAAATTTTAACCTTCGTTATCAATATATTATTGGTCTTGATCCATTAAGCTAGTTTTTGGTTAAAGAATCTTTTTCTAGTTGCTCTGAAATAATTAGGAGATTCTCTAGAAGAATTTGAGAATGAAAAGTTTCGGTGCAATAATGGAGGTAGAGTGTAATACAACAATGTTGTTACATACACTACCAGAGTCCTAACAACTTGGCTATGGCATTAAGTTGAACCGATATACTCTTCATCTTGATTCAGTTTGTAGTGCATTGCTTACGAACAAACTTCTTGTTGATTTGGATTCACTTTTGGTTACTCAATGTTATGGTTATAATGATGGATTTTTCAATCCACTTTAGTAGGATCTAGGCATCAAGCACTAATCAAATTAACAATTAAATTAATGTGATTCATAAAACTAAATCTACATACTTTGAATCATGAATAATAATATAACAATCAATGAGGTGATTTTCTTGATGCCTCTAACACCAATTTATAACAATCGTAAAAAGCAAAATCGTGTTGATAGTTCTATCCCAATCTCTATTAGGTAGTCAAATAGATGGGAATTCATTGTAATGCTTATGGGATAGTGACGGCTTCTTATTTATAGGATTGTTTATTCCTCATATTTATGCCCATCATAAAGTGGGGAAATGGATAGGTGATTACTCTTGCGTTGAGGGAAAACCACGACTCACGTTTTGAATTGGAGATCATTAGATTGCACGATGGTTTTTCATTTCTAACCTTAGTTAATAAGTTAAGCAATTAATTAACCCATTAAAAATAATGTTATGTGTCGGATCAAAATAGTTTTCAAAAGATAATAATGTTGTTAATTTAGAAATTGCATGTTTAAAATAAAACACTAGTTAAAACTTATTAATTTTGAAAATGTTTCAACATATAAATCACCAATAAATCATATTTTTCTTGTACATGTGCATTGAGAGATGTCGAAATGTTCATAAATCAATGGACCTACACAAAAAAGATATGAGGAAATTTTTAGGGGCTATGAAATCAAGCTTTTTATACCATGGGCCTTTTTTTAACGCAAATTTTTGCCTTGAGAGACTAGTTGAAACTTCAAATGTTTTTTTAGAGGGTATTGGGCTTTTAAAGACATGCTTGTGGGCCTACTTGGAAGGAGAATGTGTAATGAACTTAATAAATACGGATGTGGAAAGAGTTTTCTCAATTTCAATTCAAGAAAGAATAATGTACATGTAAATAGGAAAATGCTGGAGTGATATTAAAATTGACATTGTTTCGCACATTGTTGATGTGGAGGTGTATATTGAACCATAGATGCATTTTGTCAAGATACAAGTGAACATCATCTATGGTTCTGTGTGCACCTCTACATCAGCAATGTGTGAAATGATGTCAAGTTCAATGTCACTCCAGCACTACTCATGTAAATAATACCAAGTTTAGGGTTTGCCTATGCTAGAAAAAGGTTCCATAAAATTTAGTTTTTCACCTTAGGATTTGTTTGTTTTAAATAGAAAGTTTAAAGTTGCCATCACATAAATATAAAACTAAATGCCAAACAATAGAAAAAGAAATATATAATATGATTGTTGCACTATATTATACATTTTTAGCTTCAATGTTGTATTGGGTCTTATAATTTGCATGGTATTATGATTGCCCATCTCGATTGGTGTCCAACACTTGTCTTCTAGATAAGGCCTATTGAATGGTGTATCTAAAATGATGTAAGACCATCTTGCTCTAGCCTTGGGCTATGTTTGGATTGAGAGAAGTGGAGAGTAGAGAAGAGAAACTCAATTTCACAAGAGAGAACTTGGGACAACATTGGAATTTTAAAATATCATAAAAGAGATCTAAGGGCAGAGTTAGAATTGTAAAATATTTTCTCTCCATTTCTCTACTCTTCTCTCCACTTTTGGAGAGAAAGAAAACTAACATTTTTTTCTCTCCTCTTCTCTCCAATTCTTTTTTCTTCTCTCCCACTTAACAATCTAAACAAGAGAAATTCATTTATTTTTTCTTCTCTTCTCTCCATTTCTCTCAATCCAAACATAGCATTTAGGTTCCTTTGATATCTTCAAAACAAAAATGACATAAAAGAAATTTAATGTTGAATAGTGGCCTTTTCAATTTTACAAAATTTGAGTATTTTTTGGGCCTTTAACTATGGCTTTCAATGTATAAGATTCATCTCACATTAAAGACCATGATGCGATGAAGCAAAAGAGTCGGTGCCTAGGTAGTGTACTAGGCCAAAGTAGTTATCGATTTTTGAGGAAGTTAGAAAGCATATATCAGTTGTGAAGGAAGTGGTTGACGAGCTCACATCCATGATTGGAAACTTCTTATATAAGCATTGGTTATAGAGGCAAGAAAGGTATTGTGGAACCCACTTCATTGTAGTTGGCTTAATAGGGATTTTTATCCCTCACGAAATTATAGCAAAGTAGGATAGAGCGTTGTGTTTTATTATATACTACAGCTTTTCCATGCCTATGATGCGGGAATCCTCTTTAGGGTTAAAGGGGTAAAATGGAAAAGATAGTAAAGTCAAAGGGGTACAAAGTTGGTTGAATATATATCATTGAAGGAAGTGAGGGGGAGAGATAATAAAGTTGAAGGGGAACTTCATTGTAGTTGGATTGAGAGGGATATTTATTGCCCCACAAAAACTATTCCATTTGGTAACCAACTTTTTGATCAATACATTTTGTCCTATATGTGTTAGAAGTTTCAGAATGGGTTGATTTTTGGTGAGGATGATTTTTATGGCGAGGAGATCATCCTTACTAGAAATCTGCCCATTGCAAATGTAAATGCTAAAAATCGATTCTCTAAAAATGCAAAAATAAATATTAAGAATTGAAATATGAAAAATGCCCAAAATTATATAAAAAAACATACCTTCAACCATTGATTTTCACACTCTTTCACTGTACTTTTTCTGTCTCAATTGGCATTTCCAAAACTCAGATTCATTCTAATAGATGGTATAGATTGAAGGAGAGATTGAGAGAGTGAGAAGTTAGAGGACCAAACGGATCTAAATATAACCAAATCAGCCAATTGCTAATCCATATAAGATAAAATATGTTAGTCAAATAGCTAGTTGTCGAACAGAATAGGTTCTCTTATATGACTTAAAAGTTTCGAATTGATTTTTTGTGAGAATGATCTCTATGGTGAGGAGATCATCCTTACAAAAAAAAAAAAAAAGCCCAATTTGAAACTACTAACCACATCAAAAGTGGTTTAGAATTGTGGATCGTCAATTTTTTACCGTTAATCTGCAAATCACTTTTGATGGGATTTGAAGTTTTAGATTGAGTTGATTTTTTGTGAGAATGATCTCCCCACCAAAGAGATCATCTTCACTAAAAAAGGCCCAATCCAAAACCTTAAGTCACACACACACACACACACACACACACACACACATATATATAGAAAAAGAGAGAGCGAGAGAGGGATCATAAAAGAGGGGGGATCATACTTCAGAAAAATTACTTTCAAGTTTAACTACTTTAACAATCACATGATGACTTAGGTGTTGTTTGTTAAACTGAAAAAAAAAGTGTTGAATAGCATTAAGTGCTGAAACTTATAAGCGTTGAATTTAAGTGCAAAAAAAGTTGTTTGTTTATATGCCGAATCATGTTTGTTACACATTGCTGAAATTGATAAATTGTCTTTTTTACCTTTACAATCATATTATACATTATTTGCATGTTTCAAATGCCTATTTCTATCAAAATACTAAAATATATTATTTTTCATAAAATTAAAATACAATTCATTTTTAAATAAGAAGTAATACTCAAAATTTCAATTTGTAAATAATAATTTTTATTTCTAAAAGTCCACAAATTTCAAATTAAAAATAATAATGTCATACAAGTCATTAAAATTTGAAATCAACATTAAAAGAACTTAATTTTGAATGAATAATTTTTGATGGAAATGAAGGATGTGTAATTATAAAAACACCCTATGAATTAATAAGAGCAATCCACACCATAGCCAATTTTTTTTGTCTTATATGAGTTAAAGTTTTTGGAATGAGCAAATTTTTGGTGATGATGATCTATATGGTCTAGAGATCATCCTCACCAAAATTCTGCCCATTCTGAAATTTCTAATCACGTCAAAAATGGTTTCCAAAGAAAAAATGGATGATTTATGATTTTTGAACTTGTTTTGAAGGAATAAGAAGTTTTGGGATGGGCTAATTTTTGATGAGGATGATCTCTTCATTGTATAGATCATCTTCACCAAAAATCAACTCATTCCAAAACTTTTAACTTATATAAGACAAAATAATTTGGCTATGGTGTGAGTTTATTAATTTGTGGGATGCTTATATACTTATCCATGGGATATAAGAGGTAATATCCTTTTAAGTATAAGAGCATACTTGTCCGTGCTCAAAAAAATAAAAGGCATATATGTCCGTTCCAAAAAAGTAAAGTGCTTACCGCTTCAACACTTTTTTCAACATCAAAATAGTGTTGAATTTTTGTCACTTATTTTTAACAATAATCGCTAGAGATATAGAGTAAACAAACACGTTATTTTGACAAAAAGTGTTGAATTTTTTTTTTCCAGCAATAAACGCTGAAAAATAGCACAAACAAACACCGAGTTAGTAACTAGTCTTTTGCGAATTTTTAAGATGGATGATTATACAAGAGAGATTCTATTGACACACCTACTTATACTTACAACACATCGATCCTTTTGAAATTTACATTAGAATGGTGTGTTATGAGTAAAAGTTGGTGTGTTAATTAAAGTTTTCTTATATAAACAATACAATAAACACATAAATCAATTAGAGTTTAACATGCACAATCTCAATAAAAATTTGGATGGCATATTAAATCAATTATGGAATTTAATACTAATTTTGAATTGTTCGGTACAAGATCACATACAATATTAAATTTCTACTAAAAATTCAAGTGAAACATTTGCAATACAAAACACACACACGTACTTTACATAATTCAATGAAAAACTAATTATAAACCTAAAAAAAAAAAAATTATTATTTGCATAGTTTAAAAGTTCATAGAAAAGAAATATTATAATTTGAGCCAAACCTTTGTACTGTTTGAAGAGTATGTTTTAAATCATTTTTTTGAAGAGTGTGGATATCTAAATTAACTTATAAAATTGTATTTGCTCAAAGGGTAAATACGGAGTTGAAGAATACAGGAGTATCTCTAATATTGATCAAAATGTGCATTGGGTTCCAAATTACCCTTAAAAAATTGTAAATGTAGAGAATAAAAAATTTCTTTTGATTTTTAAGGAGGTGGAGGATAAGAGAATAACGTTAAAAATGAAAAAAAAAAAACTCATTTTGCCAGAGAGGGATAGAAATTCATTTTCCCTCTTAGGGTGGAACATCAACTAAGATTGAACATCCAATTAGGACTAATATTTTACAACAATATTATGAAGATGAGTGTATAGATATAAATTTAAATATAACTTGACACGTGAATGTGATTATAAATGGTTCTTTCAAAATTTTGGAAAGTCGGAATCTAAAAGGGAAGACTCGGGATCCAATATGGTGCTCGTTCCTAGGAATGGTGTCTATTTGCAGGGTCACACTACGTCATGTTCCTTTTTTCGCGACTCCACAATTGCGTTAAAAACGACTGTAAAAGACTGTCGTAAATCGCGACAGCTATTAGCAGTCGTTTAATCGTCGTTTTTACTCACATACGACTTATTAGTTATATGAACTGTATTATATCAACTCTCTCTCTCTCTCTCTCTCTCTGCTCTCTCATTTCTGTCCCTCTCAAATCTCTCGATCACACTCTCGCTCTCTCGCACTCATCTCTATCTCTCTCAAATCTCTCGATCACACGCTCGCTCTCTCCCTCTCTCGCACTCTCTCTCAAATTCTCTCGATCTCTTTCTCTTTATATTTTTCTCTCGCATGCACTCTCTCTCTGCAGCATCCAAGATCTAGGGTTTGTGAACTCGCTCCCAGATGCATCTCAAATCTACGAATCTGAAATTGAAATCAGATCTAGGGTTTGCGCACTCATATTGGATTTAAGGTCTAGTTTGCTTATTTCTCTATTGGTGGAGCTTTATATCTGGTTTAATTTTTTTTTCCTTTTTTGGATTACTGTTTAGATAGCTAAAGTATTGATTAAAATCGCACTTTAGTATTTGGGGCTTTGTTCTGGTTTTTTTTTTTTTCCTTTCTTAGATTACTGTTTAGATAGCTAAAGTATTGATTTAAAATCGCACTTTAGTATTTGGGGCCTTGTTCTGGTTTTCATTTTTTTTTTCCTTTCTTGGATTAATTTTTAGATAGCTAAAGTATTGATATAATGACCTGATACTTCTTGTTCTTTTTTTTTCTTTCTAGATTTTTTTTCTCCTTTTTGGTTTATCTATTTTATTCAGAGGTTATATATTTTGTATGGTTCTTTTTGAATTGAGAAGCATCTGTAACTTGCATCCATTGCAGAATAGTCACCAGAGACTTAGTTTATTACTGCTCAAAATGTAAATATGTTTAGGATGTTTTAATATTTTATATAGAGGTGACATGTGGATGCACAAGCCATAGGTATGACGGTGTTCGTGATAACATTCCTTTTCCAATATCTCCCAAAAATCTACCACTCCGTCTGCCTCTTACGTCGTATGCAAACCTTCTCTGGATATATTTTTGTCACTATTTGGTGGGGTATTGCACTTAACATGATCGTGTACTTTGTTGCATCTCATGTGAGTATTCGTTCCACTTCAATATCACGATATCGATAACTTCTCTAGTTTTGAGTCTATGTCACTTAACAGTTTCGATAAATTTCTTATCTATATTGGAGGTACCATAGGGATCGATTTGCTGCATTTTCACAGAGTGGAAGAAGCAATCAAGC